>NW_015150738.1:507934-535173 GCF_000732505.1 Cyprinodon variegatus
TTCCAGGTGACAGGCAGTTACTCCAGGAGAGCTGGACAGGGCTGTAGAAGGTCTACAACCCATCAGCGGGACCAGTATCTGCCCCTTTGTGCAAGGAGGAGCAGGAGGAGCACTGCCAGAGCCCTACAAAATGACCTCCAGCAGGTGTGAATGTCTCTGACCAAAAAATCTGAAACAGACTTCACGAGGGTGGCCTGAGGGTGGCATTAGCCACAGAACACCGGAATTGGCAAGTCCCGGGGGAGGGGCGTGGACTCTGCAGGGTTCGTCTCACACCGGGGTCTGTTCTCAGAAGATATTTTTCATCAGTCTGATGCTACAGCAGGGGAACTTCATGGGCTTTTTAAAATTGTGGAAGGTTGCTTACAGCTACCGAAAGCAAGGGCGTTCCCCTGCAGATAGGCCGTGATTACTATGGAGGTCCTCACAAAGGGGGGAAAATCCACAAAGTGTTTAGCTTCGGAGATCCCCGTCTCTCCCAGTTCAGCAGGCAGTATGCACGATGGGTCACTGCGATCCGTGACTTTTGACGCAGGAAAATGAAGGCCACTTTCAGCTAGCTATCTTTGGCAAAACCCAGGGAAGAGACCAATTTCCTTTCCTCGCTTGGATTTAAACACTTAATGATGCAGGGGTATTTCCTGCTGGGATTCCAGCCTTCTTGTCAGCTGATTGGTCCATACGTGAGTTGACTGTCCCTTGGCTGGAAGTTTCCAGAACTTTGCAGAACCAGTGAAAAGGGAGGGGGAGGGTTTGATGTGGTTCATCAAATTGATTTGGCTCCATTGTGGCAATATATCCCAACAACTGTCTTCATTTTCTTTTTTATTAAGCAAAATTAGAACTAAAATCATAATAAAAATAATAATTAATAGGTGTAAGCTTTAGATTTTTTATGCATTTATTTGGATGTATTTATAGTTCTTGGTTTATTTTTATTGTTTTGTTTATGTTATTTGTTATTTGTTTATGTTATTTTCATCAGGATGTTTGTTGTGTCTGTCCTCTGTAAGTTAACATTGAATTGCTTCCAGTGTTTATCTCTCACAGTCTGTAATGCGCCTGCACCTCAGCCCTCCCATCCTGACAATAATCCGTGGTACCCAAGGAGACAAGCAAGTGTCTCACATGTAATTGATGTCTTGCTCTGAAATCTCCCAGGAGTTGTGCTGTTGAAGGATGACACTACTGTTATCATGACTGACACTAGTCAGTTGTCCACAGAAGTTTTGAAAAAACTTTACAAAGTTGAGGCACATAAAAAGCAACTTGATTGCTTATAGTTTTTAACCAACAAAGTTTTGATTGTGAAAAGAAAGTGCAGCACAAACATTCTGCGATACAATGTAAAACCGAGAGAAGGCTTTGCTTTGGTTCTCAGTATTTTTGTGTTTTCGATGTTTGCATTAAATCTATAAGAACTTATCTCTGCTTTTGGGTCCTCAAGCAACCTCACCCCCCTTGTTGACTATAGGTGTAAGTCACAATATGGGGCAACATTTGCAGCCTGGTGGAGACCTGTGCTCTCCAAGAGCTATTCTAATTTACACATGTTTTCTGCCACAATTTTTGCAGAACTGATTTTTTACCTCATTTGAACTATTAAGATTCTTGATTCTCTTGCATAGAGACCGAGTTTTGTGTTCAGGACAAATAGTTTATTTCTTTCTTACTGAGATTACATTTAACATATTTTGAATCTCTTTACAGATCAGATTAATTCTATTTTTATTTGTTATTCTGGATTGTGTTTGTGATTACATGCACTTTTTTTTATTTTCATTTGTATTTTCTAGATTTGTGTTAACAATTCTAAGATAAAATACATTGAATTATAGGCACCACAATACCTGAATGAAGTCTCTACCTTCAATAAACCAGATTTTTTATTTTGATTTAGAAATGGAAAGAACAGTTATATCTCAGTATTCCTTTGACGCAGTTGTCTTAAATTGGTAATTTGCTGCTACAGAGGAGCTCAAGCAGTTGATGGACCTAATGTCCCTGAAGATAAGAGATTATATAAAAAGCCAAAACAAAAATCCCTTTAATACTAAAAATAAACATTTTGTTGTTAAATTACTTGTTATAAACAATTCATCTTGAGTTAAAATGTGAAGTGAAAATCAGGGAGCACCTTGATAAGTCAGAAATCACTGTTTAGATTTTTGGAGCAATCTGTAATGTCTGCTGTTCTTCTGATGACCTCCAGACTCTTTTAATGTTAATTAGCGGTCTGTGTTCAGTGGGTTGAGCCGATGGATGAATAACACTAATTAGCTGTAGAGCCAGGAAATTTGCCCTTAGGCACGTAACAATCCAGCAAGGTGATGAGGTGTTTGCAATGAGCCTTGCTTTAATTTCTAAGCCTAATTCTTCCTTTTGCATTCACAGCATGTCTAGTAAGGAGTGTTGGCTCAGAAATGTAGTCCCCGTATCCTGGGAAGTAGGGGATATGTCACTACAGTGTGCCATGTGTTAGAAAAAAGTCAATTTGTTGGTTTGGAAGATGAGGCTGATAATTTGCTCTGCTGGAATATATCATACAGGCAGAATGCCAATGTAAAAAAAATGACTTAGAGGCAAGGTCATTTCTAAGTTTTATATTTTTTAATTGGCTCTGCTGCTCAGAAAAAAAGAATGAGATTATCAATGTGGGAAATAGTGTTTGCTAAAGTCAATAGAGCAAAATGTGGCATAGCCTTAAGGGTCCTGAAACTGAATTTAAATCAATTTCTTTAATTTAACAGCTCGGAGTAAGTATGGTAGTGCTCCCTTAGGCTGCTACTGACCAGACGTGTCTATTGAAAAATTGAAATGTGAAAACCTACAAGTTCCTGCAGACATGCCGCCCTCCACCTCCACCCCCATTCCTTCCAGCACAGACAGATTACCACATCACGAGCAGTGAACATTCATATTTCATTACATAACTTTGAGCTGTAGAATTGTGTTCAGCTCCTTGAGAGTCCCAAGTGACACTGCGATATTTTACTGATGGCATTTTACTCTGTCTGTTTGAGCACTCTGTAACACTGCCTGCAACAGGCCCGGTGATATCATTTTAACGACTCTCTTCTAAATGTTATCTGGCCGTTGACCCCTGATGCTACTTAGATTCTTGAAGGGGACCACAGCATTCCTCTTCCTCCTTTCCCCTTTTCTGGTTTACATTCATCACCCACCCATTGTCACAGATCACCTCTGGGAGACATTAGCATGCAGGAGAACATTCAGCCATCAAAAGAGAGAGTAGCAAATTGACCCAGCTGATTTCGTCTTAATTGGATAATGTCCCAGGCTGTAATTTGAGAACTCCTCACCACTGTAGATGTTGCATTTGGAGGAGACTAGAGTGAAGAGGAGGGGGCCAAACTTGTTAGAAGATCTGTCCAGGAGACTTCTTTAAATTTAGATGTAAAAGATAGAAAAATAAGACCTTCAAAGAGAAGGGGAAACATTTTTGCCCTTTAGGGTTGTCTCTGCAGAATCAGCTATTACCTTCTGAGTTAGTTATTTATACAGTGAAAGAATTATTAATTAATATGAAAACCTAAAATAAGTGTGAGCCCCTTATTCTGGTCCATCATATTGAATATTTTTAAAAGGCTACTTTATGTTTAATGGCATCAAGAGTGATAACAATTTAAAAACAAATGTTGTGTTTCTTTTTTTTAAGTAAAAATTATAGCAAAGTGAAAAGCATATGTTTACCAGTCTTCTGTTTGAACGTTCTGCCATTAGCATTTTTGTATTTTAGTGAAAAAGCTGATCAAGCATGTCTGCAGACTGCAAGCATGCTTAGAATTCCAAGAACTTTGTAACCAAACAGAGCAAAAGTTAGAAACAACACACTGATCAGTTTGTCAAACTTTGGTTTGTTTCCAGTTTTAGTGACTCAGCTGTGAGTGGGATCCTCACAGCTCAAGAGATCCTTACTTAACAGACCCCTGGTAGAGAAGGTACAGCACTTACTGCAATTGTAAGGTGTCAGAAATATTTGATTTATGTCCATCTTCTCTTTATTTATTTATTTTTTATTTTATTAACACGTAAAGGCTTGACTTTTCACCATCATTTCAACTTACTTTCTTTCATAAAGTTTTTCAAAAAATGTTTAAACTTTGCTATCTGATGATATAACAGCACTTTTGCTACCAGAACTATCAAGAAAACAGATTTTTTATTTAAAAACCATCACCCACCTGCTAAGAATGCTGACAACTTGCTCATTAATTCATTGATTTTACAGTAAGTCTGTCAGGATTTGTGGAGGTTTGTGGAAGGTTGCAGCAGTAGTATAAATCCAAAGGGTAAGCATTTAAGGAACATAGGAACCAGAGCAGTGTAACACCGGAGGTGAGTAACAGGAATTATTGTAGGTAATCCAGCAAAGATTAACTGCAAGGGAGGGGTATATATAGCGTGGAGGAGAATGCTGAACAATGAGGGATACTCCAGATAATTACTTGGAGATAATGACTTGTCTTTGAGCAGGTGTGGCTAGAAAGAGGTGGAAGGGAACTGAGGGAAAAAGAGAGTGGCTCTACGGGGCAGAGGATGCAGTGAGTAAATACAAAAAGAACTTAAATCGAACCTGGGAAGAACTCAATGACCCAGAAAGGGAAAAACTAGAAGATGGGGAAGGGTCCTGAGAAATTACCAAAAACTCAAGTTTTCTAAACGTGAAATCAGGGAAACTCTGAGTTTTCCGTTTCACAAAGAGAGTTTATTCAACCTCTGTTTCTGTTACCATAGTATCATTCTCCCCAGAGCGGGAGCAGGTTTTTCTTCAGTAAACTCAGGCCAGTTCTCAAAATGTGTACTTGTGCATTCTCATGTGTTTGTGTACAACAAACGTCACCAGCGTCACCAGCCTCAGCCCTTGTACTGTTCCAATTCACAAGAATAAGAAAACCGAGAACGGACAAAGTCCCTGGATGTTGTTCTCGCCCCTCCATCTTTACTGAGTATGCATCAGAGCAGACTTGTCCAATTTACGAAATTGACAGATGTCCCAGCATGCACCGCGGTAGCAGCAGCTTCCAGGGGAGCGCTCACAGAGCTCAGAGTATTAAGTTAAAAGTTCACTGTTCTATTGCCGTTGTTGCCATTTAAGGTGAGGACATTATACCCTTTAGCCTCACTATATGGCACAACTACTGATTGAGTGCATGATTTAAAAAAAAGTTAAGATGTTGAGGGGACCGTGTCAACCAGCGGACCTCCGAGGCTAACTGCAGCCTGTCTGCAGCAGCCCTGTCTCGGCATAGCCTTGTGTGAAGTACCGCTGGCTATGTTGACGATTTTTCCTTTTTATTTGGCAAGATTTTTATTTGATTTGTGCTTATCTGGATTAACTATTATTCCCCCACTAAATGAAAAAATGAAGAAATCATTATTATCTAGAGACTATTAATAACAGGAGGTAAAATTCAGCTCCAGATGAGCTGAGCGTGTGGTGACATCGCAAGTATGCTTCTGTTCTAATTGACCCATATTTATGCTGCTGCTCCCATTCTTCCTGAGTCCATATTTTCCTGTGTTCTTCTCAATAGCATACTTGGTGAGGACACAAATCCGTACTTGCATTCTTGTGAAGTGTGTCCTTCGTCTCCGTTCTCTTTAAAGCCAATCACGTTGTTTTATTTCCTGATTTAATCAGCAGATTTCCGTCATAGATTTGTGCAAGCAATAAAATGGAAATAATTTAGCTCGGTCCGTTAGACACATTGGATGTTAAAAATAAACACAGCATGTTCTGTAGACAAGGATCCAATTAAAGAGTTAGTGGCATTAAAGCACAGAATATTTATACAGAGAGGTTTCTTAGACTGTGTATCGATGTCCTTTATATTCAGGTATCTTTATGAGCACTACAGCTTCAACTTAAAATACATCACATACATACAGAACCTCTTCTGTCCTCAGATTTGTAACATTTACTTCAACAGGTATTTATAAATAATCAATATCGGTGAGAGCACATTGATGAGGGATAACATAATTATAAAAACTAACTGCACAGTCAGACAGCCACGTATTTACTGTGTAATGGAAGAGAGAAATAAACATTAGGAGGAACCCTATGAAATGATGCATCATCATCTTCAGCTGCGGACAGGTGCCCTTGAGATTTCACCTAAATATAATACATTGAAACACTACCATTTTCATACAGTAAACTACAGTAGTTTTTCTTCTGTAATGTTATCACTATAGGAACAGGCTATGGAAGGCCGTTCAGATATTTATTTTTTTGTCTAAATAGGTATTTCTGCTTTCTGAAATACATATTTTAGTTGTCAAAATGAAGTTTTAAGTAAAATTACATTCTTCATTTCGAAAGTAAATATTCTAGATGTCTAGAAATGAATTTCAGGTCTCTATATTAGTTTACTTTAGTTTAGTTTTATTAGGATCCCCATTAGCTGCCAAATAAATGGCCACTAATCTTCCTGGGGTCCTCACATAAAGAAATTACATTACATTATGAACAAACCATAAAAAAATCACATTAGGAAATAATAGTAACATGAAAAAGAGTAGAAATATAAAACATATACACAGGTCAGTTCATCATATCATCTGCAGTAGTTCTGAAGAGTGTCTTTTTGAAGCTTGTTCTGTTCTGGACTCTTCCCGTGGTTATTGGCAGTTGGTTCCAGTGACATATCGCTCTATAATACACTGTGGATTTTAGATAGTTTGTTCTGGGTCGAGGGAGTTTAATGTCTCCACCTAGTGCCCGCGTTGTTAAATAATTATGACTTTTTTCAAGAAGGACTAAATGTTCAGAATACTCCAGAAAACTCAGGCCAAGAGACTGTACAACCTGTTTAGCAATAGCAGCGGGTATGAATGAAACACATTTCTTCACCATCGCAATGCCTTTACCCATTTTAGCCACCATACCATCTATATGAGCCCAAGACAGGTGTGAGTCTAAGATGACTCCCAATAATTTAGTTTGCTTTACTTGCTTCAGTTGCAGCCCGTTGACTTACAAATATAGTGAGGTTTAATTTTTTCATTTTTGATTACTTCCAAAAGTCAAAGATGTTTTTATTTAATTTTTATATTTATATTTAATTCCAATTTATTTTCTTTAACCCATCTGCTCACTTTTTCTAAATCATAATTAAGCAAGTTTGACACACAGTCAGATGTTTGTGCTGCACAATACAATGTGGAATCATCTGCATACATAACTATAGTTGTATTCTCCAGTATACAGGGCAGCTCATTTGTAAAAAAAATATAGTACAAGATTGGAGAAAGGCAGCTTCCTTGTGGTAATCCGCAATGAAATATTTCACTGGACGATTATTCACCATTGAAAAATACTCGCTGTGTCCTCTCTGAGAGCTAGCTGCCCATCCATGACAGAGCAGAGGGAGAAAATCCATAGCATTCAAGTTTTTTTTAACAATATTGCATGGTCAATCAGATCGAAAGCAGCACTGAAATCTAACATTACTGCCCCTACTAACCTGTTCGAGTCTATTTCTGCCAGCCATTTGTCTGTCTTGAGTTAAAGCAGTGCATGTAGAATAACCCTCTCCAAACACATGCTGATACTTAGTAATGAGCCCATTGGTGGTGAAATATTTTTGCATCTGTTGGAATGCAATTTTTTCCATAATCTTGCTCATTAGAGGAAGTACACTAATAGGTCGACATTTTGGTCCTGTAAAAGCAGCTTTTTTATTTTTAGGTAATGGTGTAATTTGAACTCCTTCCATTTACCTGGAAATATGGAGTGTGTAAAGCTGGTTGAATATATGAGAAATTGGACGGGACAAAGTTTTAGCAGGTAATCTGAACAATCTTGAATCTAAATAATCAATTCCTGGTGATTTTCTATCTGGTAAAGATTTTAGAATAATTTTAACAAAAACTATCCACTTGATGGAATGTAAAAGAAAAATTATTTTTGTTCATAATTGTGTTTCAGATTACATTATGTAACTCAGACCCACTATCAACAGGAGTCATAGTAGCTCTTAAATTCTCAACTTTGCTGGTAAAATAATTATTAAAATAATTTGCATTTTTTTTATTGGTATGGTAGTAAAAAAAAACCATTATGTTCTACATAAGATTTAACTGAATGTTGGCTTCTACCCATAATTTCATTTAAAGTGCTCCATAACCTATTACTATCGTTTTTTGCTTCCTTGATCTTGTTTTGAAAGTATTCTTTTTTCTTTTTTTTATTTGCCTTAACTACATTATTTCTTAAAGCTTTGTAGTGTTCTTTATCTACTGATTCACCCGAACTATCTGCTTTTGTCTTAGCACTATCCCTAATACGAATCAATTCCTTCAATTCATCATCCAACCATGGTGCACTTCTATTCCTAACTGTACTTTTCCTCAACGGGGCATGTTTATCAACAATTTTCATTAATATTTCCATAAATCTGTTTAGAGCTGAGTCTGGGTTAACATCAGTGCACACTCCTGACCAGTCAGCAGCTTGAATGTCAATGATATACTGCTCCTGATTAAAATATTTAAATGATCTTCTGTGGATTACTCTTCTGCCACGTTTAGGTAATTTTCCTATATTCCTACTGCTACTGCTCATAATTGGTATTATTTTGATCAGAAATAAACATATTTAAGATATCATAAATACATATTCAGTTAAGGCATTAAAAGTCAAAATGGCACTTAAAATACCTTTCTACGTATGTAAAAGTTTTTCTTTCTAGTACCATTTATAATTTTTTTTTATTTTGGAAATTCAGTTTCTGTGGCAAAAATGTAATTTAAAAACTCTGTTTTTATAGTTCTTTCCAGCAAAATGATTTTGACCAAGAAGAATCCTTTTTAAGTGATCTACAAATGGAACAACAGATAGCAGTGTGCTTTTAATAGATGTTAAAACGGCCTTAATATAAATCTATGTATAAAATCAAGCAGTGTTCTTCTATGCAATCTTCCTCTCCTTTGCAGCTATAGTACTGTTGCTCTGTCTTTTAAGGACATTCTCCAATTTGTTTATTTTTTTATTTCTGCATTAAAATCTGTAATTCTAGTGGTGGGAAATAGGCACTTCCTGTTGCGTGTCGTCATTTTGACTTGTTAGATCGGTTTTTCCAATGATAATGGCTTTTCATACTTGTTACGCATGTGTTCAACTTTAAGTGGACATACAGTATATATAGCCCTTCCTTGTCATGCACATTCTTGTAATAATGTATAAAGAAAGGGAAATAAAACCACAGTAAAGACTGGACTGGTAAGAGGTGATTTGCAAATGTGTTTTTGTCAAGTTTGCTGAAGTTATTCAGCAGAAAAAGCTCTTTTTGTCCTGAGAATTCCTCATAAGCATCCTTGTTGTCACACATTTTTTTTTCTTTAAGCTTAAATTATCACTTTATCTTGTTTCCTGAGCTCCTACCATGGGTAAGGTAAACCGTTCATTGAAATTTTTTATTGATGTGCATGTCTAATTATGCACGCTGTGTGCTTACAGACCATCCTCGCTGGTTTACCTTGCAATTCAGAAATCTTAGCGTTTTACTGATACGGCTATATTTTATTTTGACACCATGTTTCTGTCTTCCTGTGTGACTCCTTACATTCCCATCAAACTGCTGAGTAGGTTTGACCAAACAGAACAGGGTTCTACCTCTGTTGAGATACGCAAGCACAGCTGCAGAAAATTATGCTGTCAGACCAGCCCCATGCATTTCATTAGGATGTAATTACCACAAGTTCATATGACCTGATTTAGTGTCAACATCTGACATTAAAACAAGTCCGATGTATTCTGGCCTTAATGTTACTGTGTAGGTTAATTTACAATTTACCATTATATCATTTTTTTAGTGTGCTCTTCTAGGCAACTCTATAGGAAATTAATTGAATCATGTGAATTATAGGAATCATTACATCTTGCGCCGCAGTAGAGTCAGAATGTTATATCTCCAGATGGTCTGACTCCTCTTTGAGTCAGTGCCACGTTTTCACATTAGAACAGAAAATATGACAAGAACTACCTTCAATGCAATTCTGTTAAATTATCTGGGGGGTTTAAAGCAGCCTTTTTCTTATGCATCAAAAAAGGACTGTGAGGTTACGAATTTTAAACCCATCACTTCTTCCGAACTAAAAAAGACTGATTTGTAAAAAACAAAATATATATGAATCCTGCTGGGGAAAATGTACATGTTGTTTCTTTCCAGATTAAAAAACTCTTAACATAATTTTTTATATTTCTTTAATGCATGGTCTTGTTTGCCTGGAAGACCTTGAAACCTGCTTTCCATTCTAGTGTTGTGCTTTGCTGTGATAGTAGCAATCTAATGTGGATTTATTCAACAGCCTAAGGTGTGCAGACAAGTTCCAGCCACTGTTGATGGATACCTCAGATGCTGTTGCAAGACCAGTGAATGAAAGCTGGAGGGTTAACAATGCTGGGATGATAACAGCCAAAACTAGCAAAGCCAAACTTCAGGCTGGAGCTTCAGTCACACTTTTTTTTTCACAACTGCCAGTGGCCTGAGATATTATTGCTGAGAAAGAGCCAGTACCTGCTGGATGCCTCAGACACAAATTTTCCTATGGTGGAGTTGTGTATTGAGAAGCTGCCAGGCAATTGGTGCTGCACGAACCACACAGCAAGTCTAGGACCTATTACCAAGTCGATCTGCCATCTGCTCTGCAAGAAGAAATGCTTTTATAGTGATTGATGATGTTTGTATGTTAACATGCATGAATGCATTGTTCCCTTTATGAAAGCAAAGAGGGAATATATCAGGTTATACTCCCAGGAACAGTCACGCAGTTATAAATTCCTAGTAATTCATCAAAGAACCCATGTTGATTAACTTAATCATTGCTAATGTACTATTCGCTTTCCATATTTTGTGAGTTATATATCTAAAACAGTGCCGATATGCAAAAAGTTTCTACCAATCCCCCTATCATATATGACTTCAGGAAAGACGAATCTGAGCAAAAATAAAATGTTCATTCTTTTCACTCGCCATTAATTTTGGTCATTATCATCTCAGGAGACATTTTAGCTAAATTTACAATCCTAAACTGGTGGACTTATTTCACCACTATATTAGAAAAGTTGTCTCTTGTAGGAATTCAGTGTAACTCTGGCAGACCTTCAGCAGGATATCAGTCCTAAAAGATTGATGAGCAGTAGCATATAGTCATTGCTGGCGTAATGAACTGTGCTTTATTGTGATTTGTTATGAGGCATAATAATGCATCACTCTTATTTTTCTATTCCCAACACATTAGGGCATCCTAATTTTGATGAAATAAAAGTTATTACATTTGTTACAAGAGTTCATCTAAGCCGTAAATTTAGAAATGCAGAGTAAATGACTCAAGACACTAATCTCTCTGCTTAATATTGTAAAACTTGATTTACTATAAAAGACCCCTGACTGATTAATTCATGGAGAATACAAACCTCAGTACCTCATAGGGAACAAACACAATGTCTACTTGTGAACGAACAAGTAAAATTAAGACTCCCCTCTGCTGCGGATCAGCTGACACTGAAAGAAGAGAAAAAAATCCCTAATTACTCTGATATATTTTTATGAAACATTAATTCTTATAGGTAATAAATGGATGCTTTGACTTACCCAGTTGAGCTGTCTAACTTTTAGAACTGTAATGTTGGTTCATGCACAGTAGAAGTATAGCCTGTCAGTGATTGTTTAACAGGCAGGGTATACCCTGGAAAGTTTGCCAGTCTGTCACAGGAATCCTAGAAATCCATCTGCTGACATGATTTCTTTCAATTTTGGAGCATGACATGATTCTGTTGAAAAATACTAGTTATTTGGAAATAAACAAACACAATCAGATCACAGGATGAGCCAGCCTGCTCATCCAAACAGAAATTTTATTACTCTCTTGTAGTTCATTGTGTGTCTTGAAAATCAAGCAGAAATGATGGTTCTTCTATGATTATACTCTGTAAGAACTTATCATGCAGAGTATGATTCATCAAACTGTACATGAGTCGGGTAAGATCAAGAATAAACTTTTGATACAGACAGCCCCCATGTATTGAAAAGGATTCCAGGCTGAGACTTCAATATTGTAAAAAACCCTGTTATGGCTGTGAAGCCCCATGGAAGTCAGCAGTCTGCTCAAGCTGCTGCCTGTATGGTCCACTGATCAAAGCAGGGAAGCATCAGTGCCTTTGGCCTCTGCCCATTGAAAAACTGCCCACTAGAGGAGGACATGATGAAGTCTTGTGGGCGGTAGTGTGCTTGAGGCAATTCTTATTTTACTCACCTAATCCTAAATGAGATCTTCAAAGGAACTGCAGATGTTGATGTAAAATGGATGCTGTGTCTGATTTTTTTTTTTTTTTGCAGATGAACTCAAGGAAAAACTGCAGGACTTTGTGTCGGAAACAAACAGCCAGCGTCCGGGATTCATCAAGATAGTGCGGCATGCCAAGCAGGAGGGGTTGATCCGGTCCCGAGTGAGTGGATGGAGGGCTGCCACTGCCCCAGTTGTTGCCCTGTTTGATGCCCACGTTGAGTTTAATGTTGGCTGGTGAGTCACTCACAAGTGGAGCTTCAGGGGAGACTAGCTGAGCTTATAAGATAAGTTCTTCAGTGATTTCATTTAAGAGTTTCATCACAATGCATCATATTTAAACCTATCCTGCATAGTTCGATGTGCAAAACACAAGGATTCTTTGTAAAATGTTTCAAAAATCAATGTGTAGGTTATTATGCAGAAAAAAATAGACTGCATCCATTGTGAAATTACATTTCTACTTTTTCATTATTGTTTGGGTTACAACAAGAGTTTTTTGTTGTTGTTTTTTTTTGGGGGGGGGTGTCAAATTAATCAGATTACTATGTATGACACATACTTTTTGTCTTTGTGTTGTAAGGTTATAGATATCTGTCTTTATGTATGTAGATGTACATTAGATATTTACACTTAACCTACTTAAAAATCAAGAAATTGTCAGTTTGTGCCATGCTGCGGCCTTAAACCACAACCACAATCACAAACTGTAAAACATAAAGAAAACACAGGTATATGCCTCATCCTGCACAAAGTTGTAATCATCAAAAATACCTATGCAAAGATGCATACAGCTCATGCATTATTTATAACAAGCTGGAATATATGCATGTTTTTAGAGCAAAGAGACTGAAACAAGAATTTTTATTTGATTGCTGCAGTACTTTAATCGCAGTTGATTGTTTTCTCACTATGCTTACTGCTCTCTGTGTTTGATAAAAGTGTTTTATTTATGTGTAAGATTCCTGCACAGTGCATTCAAGTTGTTTAGGTTTTTAAGAAAGGAGAACATAATGCAGGGACTTGTTTGAATTAATGGCATACAAGTAATGTTTAATATTTCAAACAGAATTCACATTTGAACAGTCCATCTGTGGCTTTTTCCCTGATTATTGCAAATTTTTCCCTCATCAAACAAACACTTGTTCACACATGTTCCTGGGGACCTTGCTTTATGCCCGGGTGCACAATAATATTTATATATGTATTCGTCCTGAAGGGACCGTCTACAAACTGTTCCAAAACATCAGGGACATAAATTGTCTAAAGAATCTAAATATGCTGAAGGATTAACAGTTCCTTTTACTAGAACCAAGAAAGCTCTACTGCTGAAAATCAGATTCATATTCTAATCCCCTCTGCACCAAACTTAGCACTTTACACAATGCAGTCAGGCAAGAGGCATCTTCCTGACAACTTTCAAAGCCAGACTCATCTTTTGGATTACAGGACACAGGGCGTATTTCCAAAGCACTACAGTGTACAACAGTATTGGACCTTTTTCTTTGCACTTTTCAATGAAAGGCATGGATGCCCCTGTGTAGTCATATAATAGAAGCATTTTTTTTTTTTCATGTACACTAATCTAAAGGCAACTGAAAGTTTATAAGTTTGCAGTAATTGCCTGCAAAAGGTTGAAAAACTGTGTTGCCTCAGCACCCACCACTCCTCGTCACCATCCCCATCCCCAAGGCACACGCAGATAGAGATTCACACATTTCGCTGACTCAAATCTTTCTCCATTTTTAAAGGGCTGAACCAGTTCTGCTGAGAATTAAAGAGGACAGAACACGCATAATCTCCCCATCATTTGACAACATCAAGTATGACACATTTGAGATTGAGGAATACCCACTGTCCGCTCAGGGCTTTGACTGGGAACTATGGTGCCGTTATCTCAATCCTCCCAAGTCCTGGTGGCACAGGGGCAACAGAAGTGCCCCGATACAGTAAGTAAATCAATCCATCAGCACAATTATGTGGTATTGAATTAAAGATCAGCCATGCAAAAATGTCAAGTTTGTGATTATGAAAATCATGACTCATATTTTTGAGTTCTTAGTGTGACTGTGGGAACTAACAAACAAACCTGTTGTCCATCAAATGTTTTAGGAGCCCTGCTCTGATTGGCTGCTTTGTGGTGGACAGACTTTACTTTGAGGAGATTGGACTGCTGGATGAAGGCATGGAGGTGTATGGGGGAGAAAATGTGGAGCTGGGCATCAGGGTGAGTCCATTGTTGATTTAGAGAGCTGAGAAAATAACATAGTGGTTATAGAGGGTGATCACATTAAACATACATCTATAATACTACTGGAATCATGGATTTTGATTTTAGCAAGTGGTATCCAAAAAAAAAATGAAAATATGACCCCTCAGTCTTTGAGCAACTGCTTACTTAGATCAATACTACTGGTAGAACAATTTTGCACACAATATGCAAATTATTGGTTTATTCAACAATAAAACCAACATTAAAAATGTATCAAAATACATATTTTCCAAATGATTGTTTTACTGTAAGAAATAAAAATAAGCAATTATATTACCATTATACTTGAAAGCTGGACAGGTCAGTTTACCTTTATTTCTATATAATGTATAACATGCATTGCTTTATCCTAAATGTCAATGAAATGATAGATGATATATATGAAATATATTACCATTATTATCTCAAATAGTGAAGAGAATAATCAAAAACAAAGAGCTTTAGGAAAACAAACATTTTCTGTCAGATATGCCATTTGACAGTTACTACTGGTCCAGCCTGACTCACCAAGAGCCCTGGGCCTCTTGCTAACAAAGGCATTAATCAAACAACAACAAAGGAAACCTCAAACTAGATAATTTTGTTATTGTATTTAATTCCCACTCAGGCACAGATAAACTACTTCCCAGTTGCATTTAATCTAAACACAATGATTATTTTGTAAGAACATTGTTTGTTTGAATTTTGACCAAAATGTTTTATTTTGTATTTTGATATGTAAAATAACATAAGAGATATAGAAAGTTCTAAACTCTCCTTGTGTCATTATCCAGAACAGAAGGACCCAGTATTCAGGCAGACAGACAGTGGGATTACTCATAAAGCATTTATTCACATTAACTGGCTGCAGATCTGCGGTAGCAGCAGGTACTGCGTCTCAGGCAGGAAACTCTGGAGAGAGGAAAACACAGGTTAGTGACCACATAAATCTAACGGGGGAAGATTATGAGCATGAGTCACTGACCTGGTTTACAAGTTCAGTCCATAGCCAGAGAACGAGGCAGGATCCAGCCGATGGGCTGCAAACAAGATGCTGCAGGTGCTGCCCAGAGTGTCCCAGAGGCTGCATCCAGGAGTCCGAAGCCAGGTCAGGCAAACAGATCAGAACAGGAACAGGTGGGCTCAGAGATCTAGGAGACCAAAGACTGTTCAGGCAAACCATTCAGAAAGGAACAGGCAGGCTCAGAGGTTGAGAGGCAGAATAGGTCAGGATCAGGAAATCCGAAACACGAAGGATCTCTAAAAACACTCTCACCACTGGCTAGAGAGAACAACATAATCTGGCCTTGATGACTGGATGCAAGCGCCTTAAATAGAGGCATGAGCAGGTGGATCAGACGAGGGGTAATGAGAAACCAGGCAGAGTTAGCAGGTTAATGGAATGAGTAAATAAGCCAGTCATCAGTGCCAAGATCATGACAGATAATGCCAACTGACCCATCATTAAACAGCTTAATTGCTCAGTTTCACTGGGAGAGGGAGGAGGAGTTACTTCGCTATGAGCAGTCAGGGCTGCTGACTTTTGCTAAGTTCTGTTAGCACGGTAAAAGGGACACGGACAAGTTTAGTATACGATTATCTTAATGAATAGTACCCTTCACTGATTACATGTTGCTTAAATGTAGGCTAGCGCTAATCCATGACTAAGCTAGATCTCTTATTTCACTGGAAAATAAACTAAAAGGTAAACCCTTAGTAGAATCTACCCACTTCTTTCGGAGAGCAAATGAACATCCTTTCTTCAGCGTTTCCTTTTTTTCCCCCTTTTTCAGTTTTGAAAACCATTCATCCATCCATACATCCATTTTCTCTCACGCTTATCCAAAGCTGGGTTGCCAGCTGTCTACGGGCGAGGGTACACCCTGGACAGGTCGCCAGTCCATCAAAGGGCTATTGAAAACCTTATTTTAATAATTTTCTGGACAAAATGGTCACTGTTATTCTTGTCATTCTCGTTTATACCGCCCCTGGGTATATCCATTCAAAGCAATACTAAGTTGGACTGTCAAAGCAGTACTAAGTGGTTTTGACATATGGTAAGGAATCAGTCGTAATGGAGCTTCTTAAAGCACATTGAGTATTATTTAAGCACACTTGAGTTAGTCAAAAAATATGTCTGGCTTTGTGTGGTAGAAAGTTTCAGGAGGGGTTCACACCACAGCTGTCCCAAATCTCTGATAAATCTTTAGGGCAAATCAAAGGTTTACACAAAACCTTTGCAACAGCATACAGCACCCAATTTAGTGACAGTGGTTGGTCTGGACTGCCATTGAGAAGGTGGTGAAAAATTCACACTGGCAAGAAGAAAAAAAATCAGGTAAAAAGGATTTGGCTATTGTTCACAGGTTTTGATCATGTATCCCTCTGTGACCTTAGGGAATAAAACGCTATACCAAATTTGTTTTAAGAAATCTATCGAAGGTTTTTTTTGCTAGTATTAACAGACTAGCAAATCACTGCATGATTACCAACTGCAGGGGCTGTCATGACAACTGCAAGCCTCTGAATGAAGCAGTCCAATTGACCTCAAAAAGCTATAAACACATGCAAGCATATGCATGGCTTTAATGTCCATCCAGCTTGTGCCTGTGTTGCTAGAGAGATGTTTTAAAGTCATTATTAACTTCAATATTCAATATTAACTTAACCAGCTATGATTGGTCATCTCCAGGAGCTTCAAAAGGTATCAAACTTGGTTTTGAATTTCCTGCAAGTGCAGGTCACAGTTTTACTTATAAACATGCTATCCAATACAAACGTGTGATTTTCGTTCACAATATATGATGGGAAACATCCTATAAACTGGATGGATGGATGGATGGATGGATGGATGGATGGATGGATGGATGGATGGATGGATGGATGGATGGATGGATGGATGGATGGATGGATNGATGGATGGATGGATGGATGGATGGATGGATGGATGGATGGATGGATGGATGGATGGATGGATGGATGGATGGAGATTGTGATTTATTAAACTTGTTTTCAGTGGGCTCAGGGGAAGAGGTAAATGGAGAGGGTAAAGTAAAAAGTGTAAACAAATAAAAGAAATGAAATAAGGAATTGCATGTTTAAATCTGGGATTAGGAAAGGGATTTATAAATGCGTTTACGAATTTTGGCTTTACATCTTTATTTAGAAATAGTATTCAATAATGGATTAATGAATCCAAAATTCCTCTTTAAATTCATTTCAAAATGTGCGATGAGAAAAGGCTTTTCAAATTGGATTTCAAATTGCATGATTTAAATGTTAAATAGTAAATGGCTGGTTATCTTTTTTCAATGATTCACTGAGTCCTCCATAAATTGAAAAATCCTCTCATCCAAAACTTGAGTTCTCACTTAACTTATAGATATGTAGCTACCTTATTTTAAAAATAAATATCCAATATGGTTATCTTTAGATTGCTGTTATCAAATGTAGATAAATTAACAAATTGTCTACAAAGGTTTCCCTCAATATAGACAAAACATCCTCAAATTTGGCTAACATACAAGTTTAAAGAGGATTCAGACTTGGTGCTGCTTCTAAAAACTCATCCAGTCTAAATAAAATTTTGTTCTTTTGATATTACAGTTCAGCTTTAGTTAAAATAATAAACAATATGACATTTTTCAAAGAGCTTATAAAAGACTGTACCAGTGATGTAGTCTTTTTAATACCTTATAAGTTAATTGGAGCATTTTGTGTTTTTTTTTGTTTTTTGTTTTTTTAGCAGTGTGACATCCAGAAGGGTCAGAGCAGGAGCTTTTCTTCCTGAAAGCAGTCGTTGCTAGCTCATAGAGAGAAAATAAAGAGCCAACAGCTGTTTCAGTAAAAGAGGAAATGGCAATGTCTTTTTCTTACATTAGAGAATTTTTTAACAGGAAGTTCAGAGCAGGATGAAATGTGGATTTATTCATCATATCTAATAACAGAGATCCAGAACAGAAGGAAGATTATTCCCGTAAATCATTTAGTTGCAGTGTTTGGATTCTGTATCAATCATAATTTACAGCTTTAAGATCGAACACATTCATCAAACGTTCTGGGGCATCACTTTAGCTGCTTTGTTAAGGTGAAATTTACACTGCCATTTTTTTAAATATAATCAACCTAACTGCTTTTTTTGTGATGTTAGACTAATGGGAATCTTCAACAATAGTCTATTTCTGCTGTAATGTATGAGCAGAGTTCAGCACAGGGAATATAGATTGAATTTAAATTCCACCCGTCTCTAATCTTAAACTTTCAGGCTTGCTATCCTGTTTTGTTATACCCCATTTCAATGACAGATTTACCTCTTTCATTTGTTAAAATGTTCATAAATAGCTTGCATATAAATATTCATTTAAACAGGTATTTTGAGCCTGTGAAGAAACTAATTCACTGAGGGGAAAAAAATGTGCCCTTCGGATCAGGGTTAGGAACCACTGGCATGGAGCGCCAGCAGTGTTTACCCGACTGTAGCTTACTGGTCATGTCCCGTAGACCAGCTGCCAACACAGGCTGGCTGGGTCCTCAGAGATGCATTTGAACAAGGCCAGCAGCTACAGGCCTTGGCTGCAACTTTAAAGAGGTTCACTTGTGAAATTAAAATAAGCATTTCTTTCTTTTCAAACGTCCACAATGTGGAAGCATTATATTAGTATTGGGACACCAAAATGCCTTTATTTTACTGTTCTGTGTCTTCAGCTCATTCAAACTGTAATTTTCATGCATGGGAAATATTGCCTGAATTATAAGATTTGCAGCTTTAATTTATTGAAACACTTTGGATTCTTTTACACTGCTTTTACATACTGGAGAAGATGCATACAGTAAAAAAGAGTCTTTATAAACAGAGGCTGTGTCTGACATTCGCTGAATTACGCGACTGGTTTCACTGTAAATGGTCCTGATAAAGGCTGTGCATGGAAACTGTATGACCCTCAAGTAGTCCTGTACTCTGAGAACACAGAGTTCCGGTAAGATGATAGGGAATTATGAGATCTCTATTATATAATGGGGCCTGGGTATTGTTAGCTTTGTGGGTAAGAGGAATAATTTTAAAGAGATTCGAACCAGATCCTGTTAAGAGGATAGAAGGCCAGTTTTCCTCTGCTAGAAAAGGCTGTTTGTCCAAAGATTTGCTGTTGATTTACTTTTGGGAAATGCATCATATTAATATCACTCTTACTACCACTTATCATTTTCAAATTTCATCACTGCTAATTTAAAATTCTCTCTATTAACCATGCTAGCAAATGCATTAATACAATGTATTAACTCCCCTTTAAGACTTTGTTGTTGTTTTTTTCTGTCGATGTTTTGATCTTTCTTCATTCTTTACTCATGATATTGTTATGATCAATCTATGGTACTCATCCACTACTTGTATGTTTGTGGTTGTGCATATTTTCTCCTCTTAATCTGTATCACATTTCTACTTTTCTTGTTTGTTTTAATCAATAATATATTATTAAAAAAAAAAGAAAGAAAAATCAAGCATCTGTCTTGATGAGATGCGTTCAGAATTTTTTATTAAACACGAAAACTCAACCTTTATTTATAAGTTAATCACTACTGGTTAACCAAGAGTGTATGTAAATATATTTATATTAGTGTTGAAATGTTAAAATCTGAAAGTTCCTGTCAGTCGTTCTGATTCACAGCCACGTCAGCCTCTTTAAAGCCTCCAACTTATGCTTCGCTGTGTTGTTCCTGAGATTATGCATACATCAGAATATTGTGTATTTTTTATCTCTATGCTAATACACAGCTGCAGGGCTTGCTCCTGGCAGGTTTTTGTTCCACTACATTGACTTTCTATGTATAATTTAAAAATGCCAACAGAAAACAGAAGTTTGCTAGATGTTACCTTGATCCCATGAGTGTCTTCTATAAAGCGAATTCATTTTAAAAAACATTCTTTTGACAAAAAATCTGCCGCATACATACGAAAAAGGCAACTTGCTAAAAAATAAAAAAAAGTAATACACCTATCGGCAAAAACAGAGAAAAATACAAATGTATTTTAACTACTTTAAAGCTACACAGAATTAAAAGGGATGACCGAGCCAAGTAAAAATCTGGTATATTTATTCTTTTTTTCCCTGACAGATAATTAAATTCTGCATTAACACTATGTATTTTATAAACATTGCCGAGTAGGAGTTAGTTTGATTTAATGAAGAAGCATACATTTTATACAATAAACTGTTTTTCTTGAATAAGCTAAGTTAAGGACACAAAATGCAATGCTCTCTCAAATCTACAAGCCTTTAGCATTATTAACACTAAAAGCTGCACAGAGCATTAAAATCTTACAGTTATTATCTGAAGTCAGGAAACCCACTGCCCACACTGAAAGCATGGTAATGTCCGTCCCCACAAAATACATGGGCGTCTTATATGCTCACATATTGATCTACTGCATGTAATCAGTGTTCAAGATGAATCACAGTACAGGGTTGGAATTACAGCATTAATCTGAAATGTCACTTTGAGTTCTGCCTGCCTGTTTGAACTTTCTATGCTTAGAAATATTTCTTATTAAGCCTGATAAGAAAAATGCAGCAAACCAAAGATGCAAAGTTCTCTGAGGTGGTCCTTCAACTGAGACTTTGGAGAATACATCTAAAATTACATCAGGACTGAAACAATATTATAATTCAGGAGATTTCCCCAAACACCCGTGAATCCTGAATATTCCACCTTTGAAGCCAACCTGGGACAATGCATCAAAACAAGACCAAAGCAAATGTCCCTCTGAACACCTGCCAGTGAGGTTGTGTTGAGAAATGTGGATCATTGAAGGCTCTGAAAAGCAATCATGAAGCAGGCATTGTGCACATTATATATAGGAATGCAAATAAAACCCCTTAATTATCAAAATAATGATTAACACTAAAGGTTTAATTTCAGCAAGCAATTTTGATTCACTCTTAATCAAGTCTAATCCACCACTCTCTTATATAAAAATCAATTCCCTATAATTCTTAAGGCTAAAAATATCATTAACCATCTCTTTTCTTTATTGTACTTTGTAATTAATAAATAATGACCTATATAATGCTTGTTTTTTTGTTTTTATATTTACAGAATGAAAAGCTAATTAAATATCACCAATTGTGTACTTACCTTTAAAAACGTTTATAACCTGTTTATTTTTGCTTTTTTATAAATAAATATCCCTGTCAAAGGATTTTAATGTGCACATTTAGCCTTTGTATCTGAAATCTAAATTATACATAAAACACTCTGTGAATACATCCATGATAAATTTGATAGATATTAAATTATACTCTGTCCGTTCATTGATCAAACAGACCCTAGATTTATAATAAGTGAAATAAGATGATGATGATGAAGACATTCCCTTTTTTTTCCTAAATTAATTAATTACCATGTTTATGCAATTATTTTTATTGTAAATTTCATAATGAACTCACTGAAAATACTATACTAACTGCAGGCATTTACATGGACATAAGCTAATGTCATTGCGTGATTCATTTAACACTGAGTACAAAGCAATTTATAATTTCTAATTTTATACTTTGATATAATAGATTTGATTTACTTAGATTTAGATGCATGTCATCAGAATATACATTATTTCTGTACTGTATGGGTTGAGATTGAAAAATGTTATAATTGGGTCATTGCAACAAAAATATAGCCATAGAGGCATTGATACTTTTAGTGGTTCACATGTGAGGTATATGTATAGTAAGTGAAGCTTGCAGAGCTTATTATATATAAAATGTCAACAACTAGTAAACATTACTCATTATTGAAATAATGTTTGCTACAGTATCAAATGCATAGGGAAGTGATTTTCATACCTAAGACATGCTATCTCCCAGTGCCACTAAACTGAAAGATTGACACATAAGTTTCACTGTATTGTGCAAAACAACTTTTGGAAATTTTAATTTTAAAGTTCGCCTCTCATATTCTGGTCATATTTTTAGATCATGATATAGATGATTTTGTTTTTTTCTCTAACCAGAGGGATGCTGAGAGAACTTAGTTGTTGGCAAAGTTGGCTCGTTAGTGGGTTGAAAGTTCACAGATGGTACAGAATCAGTGCTACTCCCACTCAGATATCGTAGCAATGATCCAAATTCTACATTACATAAGTTTATATGACTGAGCTTTGCTTTCCTTGTAATCCAACTGAAACTTTAATTTGCTTTAATTTCTTATTATTTTTGCAGAAAATAATAGGGTAATGTACTCATAGTAGGGTAATGTACTTGGTTAGTACGCAGCAGACCATTGAATTCCACTACAATGTTCTCGGTATTCAGTGAGTTCAGATTGGGAGGACAGCTCGTATACTTCAGAGCTTTGGCAGGATTTGATGTCCCAAAAGTTTCCCTGGTGTCATGATATTTAAATCAGAGCCACACATTGTCCCGAATGCTTGCATGCATGGAGGATGTAGCGTGACAGCAGGTTTTCCCTGTAGGTCAAATGTAGCCCTGCAGATTTTGTTTTAAATAAAAACATATAACACATAGGACTTATCTTAATCCAGTTTAATAAATGATTTATTGTAAATACATCAATATGACCAATCCTCAACAAAACCAAGAAAAGAGGAAAAATATAATCATAACAGACTTAGTTTGGTAAAAAGCAGATTTTTACCGATGCATCACTATTTGTATCTGACCAGTTATTTTCTTAATTCTGATGTCTGCTGGTTAATTTCATCTAACAGTGCATTTTCCAACTTCACTCACTATGATTAAACCTATTTGGAAGGATGAAAAGAAGATAAATCTAATTAACTCAGAAACAACATCAACATTATCTTAAATATAAATACATTCAATAAAAGCCAATTTTAAATAAACAAAGAGAGCATTTTTTTCTGCATTGATATCTTAACTTTGTACTTTTTCACACAAAAAAAAGGCTTAAGGATATTATTAAAGGTGATTAACTAAATTTAACAGCACAGGCAGAGGCTGTAATTGTAGAACAGCACTGATGGAACTTTATGACCCCTGGACTGGTGAAATCCAATGTCTTCCAGTGTGTAATCTCAGAGCAGCAGCACAATCAATAAGAATGTCTTTTGTCTTACAGGTGATGTGAATAACGATGTGTCTCTGGTACAAAATGAAATATATCCTGAGACACCAGCTGCAAATACTAAATATATGAAATGCAAGTATTGTTAAATGCTTTTAAATTAAAATAGTTATAAATTTATTATCTCTTTAAATAGAGTATAACTAGCAAGGTGCAAAATTTAATGGTTTGTTGTTTATATTTCTGTGAATGTCATTTTTGCTGTGATATGGATGGATGGCCTACATGTTAAAAAGCGGCACTCTACTTAGATGAAACTGGCGCCATCAATCAGCTTTAAGATGGATTTATGAATAATTTTTATTACTTACGAAATGTTACATGGCACAGCTGCAAAGCTCACATAGAATCTATTGGTCAATGTATTTCAACCGTGTAAAAACAGATAGTGTGGAGCTGTTTAGCAAGCAAAGCATTGTTTCTGTGTCAATATTAGTAAACAGCAGACTTATAAATATATTTTACATGCTTGTACATTTGCTTCAATTCAGCAAAACAAGGATTTTACATCCCTGCTTCAAATTTATATTTAGGAGCTTATAGTATTTCAACTTTCTAAAAAACAGCATTCTCTTAAAACTATGCAAACTATCTCCTTAACCTGAAATACTTTTCCAATTCTTCCTCTTTAGAAGTTAGAATATGCATATTAGGTACTAACCTGAAGACATCAAGCAAATTGTAGGGCATCCTTAATGTGTGTTAAAGTGTGTGATTGACTCTAATAATGCTATTTTCAGTGCTGTTAAAGGTTTCATTTTGTGATTAGCTATAAGGCCTCCACAAATCAATGTATGAGCTGAAGACTGCCTAGAGATGGTACATTTAAAATTCTTGTTTGACTCTGAAGTTCTTTTGTTATTCTATTTATCATCTGACTCAAATCTCTGATGTGCGGACCTCAGTGAGAAAATGCTCCAAGACGTTTTACTCTGATAAATTATAGGCAGGCATCCGTGCAAATACTTTATTCCTGAGTCCACACATACAGTAGGTTCCTTTGAATACATGAAAGCCCCTGAAGCTCGGTCATGGATTAGAATTTAAGTAAAATACTTTAGAGTGACTTTATCACCATAAAGGATCCCTGTGTGTAACAATGATCTTAAGGAGGAAGTACAATTAAACCTGAGTCCAGATTAAACCAAAAGTTAGATTTTTCTCTGAGGATTCAATGTTGCTTCAATTCAGCAAAACTGAAAGAGTCAGTGTTTCTGTTTGAAAGATTTGTAATATGTGCCTTTCAAGGTGTTGCTCATGGGATTCTCCAGCACAGATGCACTAAGATATACTCATCGCTCTTGACTGGAAAATTAAATAGTTTTCCAGTCTGGAGTTTTAATCCCTCTACAGGAGTCATAACTAGGGCTGGGTAACAAAATCAAATATTGATTTTGAATCGATTCCTTTACATTTTTGCAAAATCGATGTCTAGGGAATGAGATTGATTCATTTTATAGTGACGCCAGGACGTTCACATTCAAATAAGCAGGAAAGATGCACTCATGATTACTTCAAGCCAGACAGCTACAAATATAGCCAATAGGTTGACTGAACACATTAACAAATGGGGCATCTATTAATCGGTCAACTTGTGTTTAGATCCTGAAAGACTTCATTTGGAAATCCTTAACAGCAGCTGAATAAATACGGTAGGCCAACCAACAACATTTTAACAAAGTACTCAGAAACATGGGAGAATGAATGATATGTTTACAGATTTATCCCTAATTTCTGTGTACATTTTTACATGACTATCCATATGGATTACAGCAGTCTTTTCTTCAACTGTTTGCATTTATTCATTTGGTCTTCATTAACAATGTACTTTCAAGTGTAGCACTCAAAATGCAGTAGGAGCCCACAAGAAAAAAGGCAACAAAAAGGAGGCAGCGATGGATGGGAATATTTAATAACTTTCACATTATCTTCTTGTCTACTTCAGTTTTCTACGTCACTCTCACTGCTGGAATTTTCCCTCCTGCCTTTCACACAGCAGCAGCTCTTCTAAGTGCACTTACACATTGAGTCTTCAAGGCACTTGGCAGCATCTTCCCACACTTCCCCTGTGAATTTAGACTCTACTTTCTCCCCATGTCATCCAAGAACTGTCCGTACCATCTGCTGCGGACTCTGAAGTTAGTTCTCTCTGACGTTAGCTGCATGTAATGCTGGGTTACCTCTGTTGGGATAGCAACTTGAATTTGTTATGAGCAACTAAAAACCTGACCCTTTTAAAGTCTTAATTTTCTTTCTTCTATGTTTTCACTTTTGGTTTGAATTATATTTAAGAATGATATGGTGAAGATTGTTTACCTTAAGTTTGATTAAGCTTTTGAAAGATTTGGAGCAAAGTAAAAAAAATGTATTAAAGTTTCTAATTTTATAAAAGATTGACAATTCTGCCATTGCGTTTTCCAGGTAAATATGTTAATATTACAAGCAATCATATTTAGGCAACTGCTACGTTACTTTTGCAAGAATTAAAAGAGGAAGAACAGTTTTCTCAGAGAACATTTATTTTATTTGACACATGATGGGAGTTGGTGGATTTTAAAGGGAACCATTTTTACCAAATATGTTCAATTTGTCTTTGTGTATTAAAGTGACTAAGAGGGATGACAACCTTTATTCCCTTAACCTTTATTAAAATTAAAGAATTGCTTAAAGTCTGGTAGCGTGACCAAACTGGAATTTCATTTGAAATTTTTAGCATAGCTTATTCTATGTGTGTGCTTGTTTGTTTTTTTTTCCCAAATTGTCTTAAAATTATTGATATTGGCCGATACAACTAAAAGCACTATATAACAAATAAAATACTATGTTTAATTTTTTTTAAGTTTTGAAATAATCAAGTTTTTACATTCTGACACATTATGCCAAACGGACTGATTATAGAGGTTTGCAGTAGTGGTTTGGCTGCCATGATAATAATTTGTGATGCGCCATTCGTTTTCACAGGCTTAAATTAAAGTAAAACTAAAGACTTGAATGCAGGAGTAGCGTCTTTAAGAGCTTAATATTGGAAAGATGTAGAGCTAAACACAAATATTGTATATATAGCTGAACAATAAATGATTTTCAATATATACAGTACATATCTTAAAAGGATTTTATCAAATGACAGTGATATGACTGATTTTCCATATTTCAATAGACATCACAGTAAATGAATACAGCATTTATTGACTGATATGTTGTTTTATGCATTTTGATTGTCAAATAAAACATTTATAAAATGTTATATTGTAGTAGTTTTTTGATAATTTCAAAATAAGTTTGTACAGTTATCGCTTGTTGGGAAAAGTACAGAAACAAAATACAGAAAACCAAGTGACGTCAGGGAAAACAAACGAGGAGCAAAGAAACAATGAGAAACCAGCAAACAGTAACTGAAGAGGAGGAGTAAAGACTGAGGTAATTAACTGATTGGGAGTAGCTGTGGAAATAAGGATCCAGAAGCTAGCTAGGGTTGAAAGATTGGCAGAAACTAATCTTATATTTTTATGTTATTATAATATTGGCTATTTCTAAAAAAAAAAAACTCTCTCTCTCTCTCTCTCTCTCTCTCTCT
>NW_015150738.1:535324-570750 GCF_000732505.1 Cyprinodon variegatus
CACTTGTACATAATCCACCTTTCTGCATGGAGTTTGCATATTCAGCCTGTGCATGCCTGGGTTCTCTCCTGGTACTCCGGCTTCCTCCAACTGTCCAAATCATTACTGTTACGATAATTGGCTTCTCTACATTGTTCTTAAGTAGGAGTGTGTGTGTGTGCATGGTCGTATGTCTGTGTTTCTGTGTGTTGCCGTGCGACAGACTGGCGACCTGTCCATGGTTGCGTAGACTACCAGAGATAAGCACCGTCTCCAACGTGACCCTGACAGGATAAGCTGGAGAACATGGACTGATGGATGTATGGAATCCTAGAAACTATTAGCAGTCTGATACGTTTATTTCTGTTAATACTTGTTGAAGTATCCTTCCTACCATATTAAGTCTGCAGCTGTGCTTTCAAAACATCCACATATTGTAAGTTTCCAGTGGGGCATCTGTCCTTCACCTCTCTGGAACATGGAGCTGGTTGTTATTTTTTCTCTCCACCTAGTTTATTTTCATCAGGATGCCATATTTCCTACAAACTTCTCCACATTATTAAAAGAAGAAAGATGTTTGCAGCAGCACAGCTGATGTGTGCAGTCATTGTTAGATGCTAAAAGAGTGATTGGAGAGCTCAGGAGATTAGCAAAAATGGGAGTTACTGTACAGCTCAACTTGAGTCAGACAGCTCCTCTTCCATTTGCTTTCTTGTTTGTTAGATTCCAATGAGAGTAGCAATTAAATGATCCCACACTAATGCTGATGGTGATCTGATAATAGGTCTAAGCAAACACAGCTGTGATATGGGACTTCTCTACTGAAAATAAGTGAAAATATAAACTTGGAAAAACATCTTGTAGGTTTTGGAAACAGTATTCCAAGTGGAGGAATTGCAAGAAATGGTGGGATAAAAAATGTCGGTCCTGTTTACATTAAGTAAGTGCTTTTGCTCTTTTGATCTAGACTGCTTCATGCAGTGGAGTTGAAAAAACTAATTTGAGTGTGGGACTGACTCCTAATAAAACAAAACTGAATTATATAGGGACTGGAGGAGGGGAAGTGGTGCCTTCATTGTATTGCAATGTGGCTGAAATATTCTTCCATCCCTAAATGACACAAAGCAAGTGTTCATAATTGTGTTTACACATCTTGCCAGCTATTTTACAACATGACAAGGGAGGAAATTGTCACGCTGAGGACTGTGTACAGGCAAAGCGTCCAATAATTGTTTGCTGCAGCATTGTTTTTTGCTCACAAACACAGAGAACAGATTGCATGAGTCGAGATGCAAATTGGATGGTGGGTTTGATCGTTCAAAGGCAAAGGAAACCATTAGGAACATCCAGTGGTAAATGGCTGCTTTCTTTTTTTTTGACTGCAGCCAGTGGATATTGGACAAACTTACAGCAACTATTTAGTTTTGTAGTGAATATATAGAACAAAAAAGGAAGAGATAAGGTTTTACGCATTACTTTCAGAGTCAGGAGAGAACTTTACACAAAACATTGGAAAAGTGATAATATTGATATCATTCCATTGAAGATAAAACCATCTTCTGAATATGTAGGTGCAACAACAGTTTAAGTGTATTGTGTTGCTATAACCCATAGCAAAAGATTATAGACATTTTTCAATACAATTTTATTCCTTATTTTTTTCAAATCAAATCTTATCGGAACTCTAGTAATTTAACGTAATATTATTTCTCTAATAAACTATTTAGATGTAGTTTTTTTTAACTGGAAATCTTAAATACTTACATATGTGATGTAATGAAATAATGTTACTGAGAACCATGTTTGCTTTTTGTAGTGCCAATAACAGATACCTCTGTTTTTAAATCCTGTGTTATTCAAGATAGCAGCAATTTCCTTTTTTATGTGATTTTAGGCTTTAATAAGGAGTAATAAAACTTTTGAAACTTTTAAAACATTAATTATTCAAATCCATCGTTCTATCCTCCATAACAATTCAAGAAATGCCCTAAATGTCTGGGGTTTTCTTGACTCTGTGAAGAAGACTAAAATTATACCTGAGTTTCTTGGTGTTCAATTGTTAGATGAAAATGTATGTTTATATAAAGAAGAAAATATACTTTCTAAACTGGAATTTTACTTCTAATACTGCTACTAAGAATTATTGTTATATAAATTGTAAGTATTACAGCTATACTAACTATATAATACTATTATATATATTTAAGTTTATAGATATATGCAATTTTATATATGTATGTAAATATATATTTACTTTCAAATGGTTTTCACTGGTGAAAGACACAACTGCATCAGTACAGCGCGTACATTTTTACTTAAAGGGTGGGAACACTACTGCAAGGCAAATACCCTAGTAGCCCTTAGTTCAAAAGTGGTCGGTTTTATTCATATAGTGCATACTCACAACATATGTCATCTTAACTACTTTACAGAGAGAGTTAAATCAGATTATACAGTCCAATTGGTTTAAGTTCTCTTTCAAACAAAGCCCAGCTAATGACATTAAGTCATTGACTTTGCAGGATGTGCTCTCCTGAATAAACTTGTGGTAACTTTGGTTTTGCCTTTCCTGAAGGCTGTACTTTCAATTTGACAAGCATCATCCATGTGAACATCTGTCGCATACTGACATCCATAAGGTTTAAGGCCATCTGGATTCAGCTCAGCCGACCAGACTTTCTTTCCTACCCTGGATAGTGTTCCTACTATTGACTCAGCAAAAGGTGAAGGGATGGTGCTAGGAGCAGGAGGTAGGATCTGCAATTTGATGTTCTGGAATCAGCCACTGACTCGACTCAGAATAGATTTACCTTACTGATATCACCTGTTCTAAAACCAAAGATCCTGAATTAAGCTCAGGCCTTCAGTAACACAAAGTCGACCGCAAATTCAACTACTGACACAAACAGAGCACGTAACAAAGCCCACAAAAGACATTTTGAAATTATTCACCAACTCTTCAAAGGTAATCACCTCCATGAAGCTTGTTAGTGTGAAAGATAACCAAGAAACTAAACACAAAAGCAGAGCAGATTTCTGAGCCAAAACATCTGTCCTTTTATTTTAAAACATCATTCATACAATAGAATCTGAGCCTAGCAGCAGGATCCTGCTACTCTGATACAGTAATATTGTACTATGAATACATATATACCGAAAAAGTAGTAGACAAATCGAGAAATAATTTCATGAATGCGACTCAAAAGTATATGAATAAAGTAATTTGCTGTATTCTTTCATGCTGCTGCTATTAGACTGATTTTGAAGCTGATTTGCACCAAATAGTTTGTAACTTTGCTTTATGATAGTTAATTGATGGAATTTACTGCTCCTACATAAGCTTTTCAGTGCAGATATTAACCTTACTCATCTTCAACATGGGTGGTCTAGGAAGACTTAAGCTCAGCACACAGACGTGATTTTTGGACACACTTTACAGGCTCTGGTAGAGAAATTGTTATTGCAGAGAAATGTCCTTGATTAACCCGATAGAGATGATCAAAGGAGTTAACATCTTCACAGCTTTTTTTGAAATGCTCAAAGTGACCATTTTAGACACTAATCAGCAGCATTGTGATTCTCTTCATTCATTATCCAAGCCAGCCCACTCCAAGTTTTAACTATGGTAATTTTAGAACTTTTTTTTATATATATTGATTAAAATGGGATTAAAAGAATGCTGCTGGGCTTCTAATTTATCTAAGAATGTAATAAAGAGCGAAAAGAAGTAATTATTTAAAGTGGGTTTTTCATGAATCAAGTGATCACCAACAAGTCTTTTGTCTGATTGTTTAATTAAAAACTCTTGATGGATTTTTTTCCTACACTTGGAATGCATAATAATATGCAAAACTACCAACACAAAACGCAATTTATTAGCATATCATTTTTAATGAAAGAAATCCTAGATGAGGGATAACAGCTGTATATAGAGGTTTATTATAAATAGATTTTGTAGTATTGGCTTTTATTCTGCTTCCTGTCATGTGCACTGGGATAACTTTTTTTTTTCTCAGTACAAACCCTAACACATCACAAGCAGGGTGATGGCAGGTTATAAAAGCTGATTAAGAATAGGCATTTGTCAACCAGTACATGCTCTAACCAGTTCAGGCATGCTGCCATCAGCACCATGGAGATCCCAAAACTGCATTTCCAACAAAACAACAGTCTGATGTTGGCATCAGACAGAAAACATTTTAATGCTCATCTGGTCTTTTAGCGTTACATTTCCTAAAGTTGTACAGGCTGACTGTTTTTTTGTTTTGTTTTTTATTTATTGTATTTGTCTCAGGTGTGGCAGTGTGGTGGTAGTGTGGAGGTCCTGCCCTGCGCTCGTATAGCCCACATAGAACGTGCACACAAACCGTATACTGATGATCTGACGTCTCATGTTCGGCGAAATGCTCTCAGAGTCGCAGAGGTTTGGATGGATGAGTTCAAAAGCCACGTCTATATGGCTTGGAATGTCCCCATTGAGGTGAGTGATTGTTTTTCATTTGCCATCATAGCAAACAAAGAGTTAATTTACTGTTGTGGTCCTTACTGATTTTAGCAGCATTAGGAACACTTTTCTTTTGCATCCCCTTTATCTGTGCCATATTTTAACTGTAAAACAAGAACTATGAACTTTATTATAAAATCATAATTATTTAAAGGATGCAAATTATTCATATTAGCTAAAATCTTTTCATCTCCATTTTTTGATGTTTGTGTTGATATGAGATGCTGAGAAAGAGCAGGTAGCGGACAGAGAGGCTGAAATGATTGTTCGACTAAAATATTGCCAATGTTGTTTTGATAATGAGTGAGCAAACACAGCTGTGTTGTGCGAAAGGTTGTCAAAGATTAAAAAAAAAAAACAAGATATTTTAAGAAAATAAATTTCCTTGTTTCGAAAAATGGGATTCAAATGGGAGTTCAGGGAATAAATGAATAGATAATATCTAAACTATGTCTTTAAAATCTAAATAAGATTATCTATTGATAAGCCTTTGGTCTCAGTCCTTTTTGTAAACTGTGAGAAATGACCTTGTAGGTTGCATTGTCAGGCATTCAGATAAACAGCTTGGGAGTGCAACCTTCCAAGGTTATATACTATGGATGTTTTGCGATCACAGTGAGGATAAAAATTTGCTGGACTTAATGTTCTATGAGGGCGTGGGAAGTGTCCTGCAAACAGAAAGCAATTCTGATCATGGTCTTTTCCCAAATTAACTAAATCATTTGGATAGCTAATGATATTCCATAGCATATGTTACACATGCATTTCTCTCTCTTATCTATTGAAGAAAACTTAACTCGGACATCAATATATGCAGAGTTACCTTTGCATTAAGGTCTTAAATAGGAAGCAATTTAGGAGAGTTTAATTGAGAAATTCTAAAAATGAGTCTATATTTTTTGGTTTTTTGATTCTGAAGGAAAAATGACACTTTCTTCCAGTAGTAATCTTTATTTTCTTAGACATAATCGTATCTATCTGAAGGGAATAATTTAAATATAATTGTCTATGTGCATGCTTAAGTTTACCTTAATTATATTCAGTCAAACTTTATGCTACGTGCCAAAATGTTTGCAGTAGAATTTGTCGCTGTCAGTCCTGCTGGTCTTTTTGTCTTATTTAGCATTATTCTGTGGTGTTCTTGGAGCAGAAAGAGAAAAGAAAATAATTTAATGCACACAAATATGAAACTTAAGATTCCAGATTGGCTTTAATATCATTCTAAATCATAAGCTGAACACCACAGAAGGAAATAGCATTTCTCAGACGTAATAAAGCCATAGCAGCACTAATGTGACAGTATTGCGGGAGAGAAAAAACATGGAATACATCAGTTTATTTTATTGAACAATCAAATTCTGCCGGAAATTTCATTTTCTGTGAAAACCAGAAGCAACAAACCTTAATGCGGGGGATTGCTCATTTCTCAGATGTCCTTTGTGAGCCGTCTGTTATGAAGTTTCAGTCTTTTTATGGGCAGCATTTCCTATTAAACGCAAACTACTGCATGCATGCATCTTTTATGCCAAATATAAACTGGCTAAATATTTAAAAAGCCAAATAAACAATACGCATACACTACAAGATATAATTTTAACAAACTATCACTAAAGACCTATGAAATGATTACAACCATTTTCCTTTGGTTAGTTATAGACTGATGTTTGGTGCCAAATACGCTATGCATTAGTCTTGGGTTAAAACATACATTTACAGTATTTAACGACATGTATGAACAGGTTAATAAATACTTTAATAAAAAATGGTTGAATTTATTTGCAGCAATAAAAGAGAAACTCTTCAGCCAAAAGGGTTTAGTTTATAAGTCATCAGCCTTTTTCCAGTTTCATTTATTTGTTTAAAAGCGGCTGACACCTCTTAAAGACCAATGTGAAATTATGTTTTTGTCACTTGCAGATTGTCCTGAAATAGCAATGTGCTAGAGAATAAATAGATTCCTAATGTGATTCAGGGAAATGGTCTAAATATAGGCATTACAGCTTAAAATAAGCTGTGCTGGAGGCTGACAATAGAATTATGAAAGATGAACTGAGGAGAGAAATTGGATTAAAGCTGTGACTTAGTTGAACAAAAATATCACAGCGTAAGACAAAGTTAATTTAAGAAAACTAAGATCTTCATAATTTTATTTAATCATAAATTAAAGGAAGAAATTGGATTAATTTAGTGAATATCTAAGATTGTATATAGAAACAGCAGTCCTTCGTATATTAAAAACAAATGCTGGTGTTATTCCATTAATGATTGTGCAGTACAATGGTTTCTATAAAAATAATGATTTTTTCTTTGCTCTTGAGTTGGATAGTTATCATAAAAGAAAATATCATGTTTTCAATTAAGCATACCATGAATTAAGTATACCCTGAAGGGGAAGTTAAGCGTTTGCTGCCTTAGTCTATTTCCCTTGTCCTAATTTGTTTGATTATGTAAATCTATTTTATAAATAGTGGAACTGAACATCTGCAGGCAGTTCACTGAGTCAATAATGGGGCATTTAGCAGAGGCTGTACTCAAGTAGCATGAAATTTCACCCCGGCTTCAGCCTCATGAATTAACTACACAGGAAAATTGTCAGTGTTAATTGAGATCACAAACATCTACCGTGTTCATTGTAGATTTGCACTCGTCTGAGTTCCAATTTAATCGGCTCAGCGTCCTGGAGCTTCGTCAGCAACATTTACACCCATTTAATTTGATATCACACAGAAAAAAACGGAATAAGCTTTGAGAAACTGAAAAAGATCCTTTAATAAAAAGCAGCACTTTGACAAGGACTACAGATAAACCCACTGTTGATTTAAAGTACATGACAATTAGTGGAAGCAATTCATTATTTAACTCTAAACCTGGTGAATTTTGAATTAATATGGGCTATTAAGAGACTGGAAGATGCAAAATGACAGAATTTCACAATTTGAAAAACTGAAATAGAATTTAGAATACATTTTTATTACAAACATAAATCGTTTAGCTGATAGACGCTGAAGTATTTTCTTTCAGCAGTTTCTCTTCTACAGTCAGAGTGTCTGGCTGAACTGCTTTATAAGCCAGTGGTTTGATACCAATCTACCTATCATCAGATTTTTCTTCAGATATATATACTCTATCAACATAAAGGCTTTTCACCAGAACAGTCCCAGAAGGTAACATACTTCCTCTTCACATGAGCACGTTAGCTGCTTGGACTGCTGGTAAATTTAGAGCAAAGTTGTCTTTTAGTTGCTGGTATTCATTTTGCTTCTGTAGTTCTGACTTGTACAAGAATGAATTGACTGATGGAGACTTTCTTATTTTCTTTAGGGTATATATTACGCGGCAATCAAAATTTTAAAAACTTAAAGTGCAACACAAAGTATTCTATTTTAACAACAAGACCTATCCTTTTAAATGTATCTGTAGGAGCTTTATACTTTATTTTTCTGTATTTATCTCCACCAGGGGGTGCATTTCCTTTTGTGCCTTGCTTATGTTGGAAGGGGGGATGGAGTCATTTAAGATCAGGTGTAATTCTGTTCAAGTGTTGCCAAACGAGAAGAGGCAAACGGTTTTCTACTGTGCTTAGTTAGAAGTTATGTTGGTTTTATTTTGTTGTAAATGGAAATGGAAAGAGAGTGGAAACAGTGAAATAAATGGCTTTAAGCATAACTCCAAAGAAGACCTGCATATTCTTAAAAGACTGCATGTAAGGCCAAAGCCTACCAGGAGAGAAAGCAACCAGTAGCCTAAAGTACACGATTTTCTCCTCAACAGTATATGCTGCACTAAAATCTGATTTGTACTCAGTCGGTAAACTTGACTAAACTACAAACTAAAAACTTAAACTTAAAAAAAAAAAGGTTAACCCAAATCCTGTTCATATTGATAGTATTTTACTCTTTTCCTTTATGCTCAAATGAAATTGCAAACTGCATGGCTGTTTTTGAAACTCCGGCTCTGCCATAATTTACATAACCATTTGCTGTTATGTTAAAACAAACAATTATCAGAAATAAAAAAAAAATATATATATTATTTTTCTAAATATTAATAGTTGTAAATTTGTTGGCTTTTTAGTACCTTTGACCAAACACCTACACGATAAAAAGCTTGAATACCTGTGCCCTAGGTCCATCCAGAGGATACCAGGAGAAAGGCATGTTAGCTCTTAGCCATGTTCAGCTAAAGGTTCTGCTGCCTGTCTTCCATCTCCAGTCGCCAAAATCATGATTAATAGACCTAACAAAACTTGCAAAAAAGAATGGCATCTTTCAGATGTGTTGTACTTTCAGAACCAATTTTCTCTTGGGTTTTTGTGATGAGAACAATGTCAATGCAGTAACTGTAAAAAAAAAAATACTGCAATAATGGAAAATTGTATCTAACTTTGTATCTAAAGTGTAATTAGAAAGGTCTATTTTCACCCAGTTTTTTGTTGTTTTGTTTTGTTTTTTTCAATTCTTGGGCCACAAGACAAGGCTACCGCTATGTTGTTTAATTAAGCAGGTGGATAATAAGTAATTTCCACATCAATGGGGATCATTTTATTTGGAAGGGCGTGGAAAATTCATATTAGTGACTTATTACATGATTCCCTTGTTGGCAAAGACTAAAAACTCCTGTTCTTTTTGTCCATGTGTTCACAACTATGTTTGCATGTATGATTATTTGAACAATCCCAGGACCCAGGGATTGATATTGGAAACATCTCAGAGAGGAAAGCACTGAGGAAGAGGCTGCAGTGTAAAACATTTCGCTGGTACCTGGTTAACATCTACCCTGAGATGAGGATGTACAGCGACACCATCGCATATGGAGTGGTAAGCTTCCGTTCTCTTCACAGCTTTCACACAGTGTCTAAAATAAACCAGAACATGCCTATAGCAATGCTGAAGTACATTATTTAAATCCAACATGATGCTTTGATGATGTGTACATTTAATACATGAAGCATAACCTTTTCAATTCCATTATAAGTAAAACATATTGTGCCTTTTTTTCATTACATTTTTTTCTTTGTATAAATCAAAGGATAAATTAACTGAATCATCCATGATATGTAAATTCTTTGAGGCTTGTCAGTATTCCTGCCAGAAATACTGACAGCCAACAGGACATCCTGGCAATGCTTCTATTTACCCGTTTCTAGTTGTTATCAAATAGCTTTCTTTCCTCAGTCCTCCCACCTTGCATCAATATGGAGCACTCAAACACAGACTGCCACATAGATCACACTCTAGAAATTATTTCTGGGGCCTCTGGATATTTTTGTATATTTTACAAGCTGAAACATAGTGGACCTAAACAGACAAGGAATATGTCTAAATCTTAAAGTTATGTGTCCTCTTACATTTACCTATTTTTTTGACATTGACATTATTATTATGTTCAGGATGGTGTGAGGATTTGTTACATACTGCTGAATGTTGCCCTCATTTAATGTAAATAGTATGTTGGGTTTTAAATCTTTTATGGATGTTTTTTCTGAATTTCTTTGTGCTACTTTAAATAAAGGAAATGGTTAAAGTAATCAATATCAAAATTATCACATGAGGAAATGTGGCCCTTTATTACTAGTTTGTTATGCCTTTAGCTTTTTATTCTGCTGCTTAACTTTACTTCCACATCACCATACAATTTTCTTGGATTCGCATTGTGAATAGGTTTATTTGTCCTTCTGTGATCTCATAGTTTAATAATGATGTAAACCACAGACAGGGGGCTGAGGTCTGCAGCAGAAGGCTGTGTTGCACAGCTGCTAAGTTCCAATGTGGTAAATTTTAGAAATAAAATGAGAACCCATGATTTCTTGACTGGCAAGAAATCTCCCCACAAATGTCTCCGACTAGAGCGTCTCATGAATGAAGAAAGATTAATGCGTGTAGACCGTGTAGAAAGCATATTGCTCATAAAGGAACAGCTGGTCGCACAGCTTCAAGATGCAGTCAGTGTAGAAGAGCTGGGCGCTGTCCTGTGACATTATGGGATGTATAAATTATTTAATTTTGTTTTGACTGAGCTGATCCTCAGGGGTGCACAGTGGAGCTGTTTGTAGCACTGATGCCTTGCAGCAAGAGGGTCCTGGGTTCAATTTCCTGGTCATGATCTTTCTCTCTTTGCATCGAGTTTGCATGCTCTCCCCATGCATGCGTGGGTTCTCTCCCGGTTCTCCGGCTTTCTCTCCCAGTCCATCACCGTGGTCTGCTGACCCAGAGGCAGTGTTCCTGGTCACTATGCAATGTTAAAGAGGTGTTTCAATATATATATATATATATATATATATATATATATATATATATATATATATATAATCAGGGCTGATCTAGTTCATTCCCGAAGACCTGCCAATGTGGAGTTTTTCTGCCCCTTGGTGACATCATCCTGGGTGAAGATCAAGTCTGATTCTGCTTCACCAGGCTATGCCAGGTTAATTAAGGAGATCTTCAGTCTTCTTTCCGTTGTCCAACAATGTCCTCAGTCAAGGTCAGCAGCTTCCTGCTACAACTAAAACTCTGTTTTGTTCAAACATTGTTGATGTCGGAGTAGTTAAGGTCATTCTGATGGGCTTCTTTAAAGCGCTCCCAGCCCATTTATTAAAATATACCACTCATTAAAGGAGCCTAAATGAGCTCTAAATGTAGCCATGTATTTACACTTGTGGGTCATTGCTGCTAGTTTGCTGTTTTTTTGTTTTTCCCTGCATTGGAAATATTTGGTCATGTGTTGTTGACAGAACACTGAAGCTACCGGTGGGTTTACTGATTGTCAGATAGAAGTAGTGCAAGCTGGGATTTGAAATTGTTCCCGATTGTATTTTCTCTTTTTTGTTTTATATTAATACCCATGTTTGCCTTTATTTTTTTCTCATCTAAAAGCACTATCACTGGAGCATCCCACTGTGCAAAACGTACCTTGTAATCAGAGAGACCTTTGTCATGACGAGCATGAATAATTTTCCTCTGGGCCCGAATGACTGAATAATGTTCAGGAAGGAAAGCTTATCTGATTTGCTGTGCAAAATTGACTTATGGCAGATTCAGAGTATGTTTTTCATTTTAGATGTTCTAACCCACTCAGTCATCTACAGTGCTTTTGAATTTTGATTTAATTTTCATAATATTTTCATATTATGTGAATCACAGTAAAGGTGGGTGGGCTTTTGTGTCACAAAAATGTTTCATTCTCTCTGTGGTTGTTGGTAAGAATCCTACTTTCTTTAAAGGATCTACATTATATAATAAATCTGAGAATTCAAATTAATATTCCTCCAAGTAAGAGCAGGGAATATTGCTCCATAGAAATGAGGAGAAATAATTTCTGAAGCTACCTCTGTCTGAACTGATGCACAATAAGCAAATTGGACCCCACACATGATCATCTTGTCCTATAGCTTTCCATGCATTATAGAAGTGAATTTAATCATCATCCCCTTTTTTTTACATTTTTTAATTCAGTAATTTGTCATTTTACTGATGGATTACAACAAAACACTAATTACATCATGACTTCTCAAATCTATTTGACAAAAAAAGATGAAATAAGGCCTGCTGTAGGGATTTAAAAGGAAAAAATGTAAGCTGTATGTAAAATAAAATATCTTGTGTTCTGAGATCAGATTTCTCTTTAAAAACCACCATCTATTATCTAAATTACTTTATAATAAAGCAACAAGGTGGACTTAGTATTTAGTTCTTAAATCTCATGAGTTGCTTGACTACTCTTTGCCGAATCTCTTCAATAAAGCTTTGTCCTGAAAGTTTGTCCTTTGTCCTGTGCATCCTGATTTTTGATGCTCCAAGTGCCGAGATTCAGTAGCAGATTTATTACTGGATTATGACATATATGCAGTCAAAAGGTGTCAATACTTTCTTTGCTTGTATATAGAAATGTTCTTTCTGTCTGTTTCTATTCTCAGTTAAAGAACTCCCTAAAGAATGATCTGTGTCTGGACCAGGGACCAGATAATGACAACGTCCCCATCCTGTATCTTTGTCATGGGATGACACCGCAGGTTAGATCTCTTTCCTGATACCTGAATATGTTTCTGTTCTACTACTGGAAGTCTATTTTAGTTTTAAATGCCTTCTTTTTTTTTTGGCTCCATCAGAAACTTTCCAGGAAAAAAAATAAACTATTGTTTTTTTTAATAGCTTTTAACCAGATAATACAATAGTCTTTTAAAAACTTTCTGAATGACAATCACTTTTACCGTAAAATTTTACATTGTTATTGTCTCTAGTCTTCTAAAAGAAGGTCAATCTTCATTAAAGGATTATAAGAGAGTTGAAGCATGCTCTAGTGGTTAGAGCAGTGCGCTCGTGCTCTGAGAAGGTTGAAAGTACCCGGTTCGATCCCCACAGCCTCCACTCTGGGTTCCTGAGCAAAACCCTTAACCCCACACTGCTCCCCGGTCGCCACACAATGGCAGCCCACTGCTCCCCAAGGGGATGGGTCAAATACAGAGAGTGAATTTCTCCATTATGGAAAAGTAAAGGGATTTACATATACATTTGAAGACTAAAATTTTGCCCTACTGTTGGGGAGATTGTAGCTGCTTGTTTATAAAAACTACTTTTCCTCAGTTCTCCTTTTTCAATGTTCTAAACTCTCTGGACTGTTTGTTCAGGATATATTTCATCTGAAAAAAAACAGTAGCTTGCTTTAGATTATAATTTATCATCTTCTGCCTCTTCCAACTCATATTGATTGTTCCATCCAATTATGTCTAAACAGATTGCCCTGAGATACTGTGAAACTGTCATATAGACAGAGGTCTCAACATTATCTCTGCTTGATCTGATGCATCTACAGGACATATCATTAGACTTATTAAACCCAATGTTGATGACATGACAGTTGTTCACAACATAAAGCCTGACTCGAATCTGCTACCTTGTTTGGTACAAATAAGTATTTGGCATCTTATGTATTAAAAAATAGCCAAAGAAAGAAAGGAGCAAAATGGTTTTAGTGTTACAACTTAACTGATTCTTTGAAAGAATACAATTAAACATTGTTTTACTGATGTTGGGGTCCCTGAGGTTTCGGTTTTTATCTGGTGTGAGTGTCCTGTCACAGAGAGGATCTTTGCTGGTGGCTAGGCCAACCCGTGTTGCTGCAACATTTTTTAATCAAGATGACAAGTCTGTAGGAGACAAAGGATCATCTCTCTTTGCCGTATGATTACCCCTAATTGTATTCCAGCCAAAGACCTAAACCAGGATTATCTTTCTTGTTGAAATTCTTCTGAATCTCTCTTAATGTGGATTCTGCTATTGTTCCAGACTGTTCACTAGTTTTCAGTCGTTAAAATCCTCAGATGTGGAATTTAAAACAGGGTATCCAGCCAGTATCAGACTTTGACACTAAGTTGTGTTCTAGCAGCCTCTTCAGCCTGGAACCCTGAAGCGATAAAGGGAGCTTTTCCTCAAGCCTTGGATGAGGAAAGGATGAACTAGCATGCAGAAACGAGTCTAAAACTCTAGAGCAGAGGTCACAGATTAGCGGACCGCAGTCCGGATCCGGACCCACCTGCTTTGAATTTAGTTTGTCTCTATTTTCCATCTTTCCTGAATTTTATCAATTAAAAGTAATTTAGTCTGAAAGCCAGAGAAGAAGTTTGAAAATAATCTATACAAGAATTTCTTGGGTTGTTAATGTCTTTGAGCACGTTAACATTTGGTTCTCAACAGTGATGGTCTTTTCCATGGTTCATATGGGCAGTAGCACAAAGCAAAATAGTGTCAGTGCCCAAAACAGGTTTTCCAAAGTTGTTAACGCTTTCCACTTCATGCTTTGTTCAGGCCTACGCTGCATTTGATTTTATCCATGAGGACTTCCTACAATTTAATTGGTTGGAGATATGTACAAGTAAAGCGATTACCGAGGGAAATATTCACTCAAGATCTGCCAATGGTGCTTATAAAGGGTCATTTTCTGAATCAATACTTATCCTAGTGTAGTGCTGGAGCTAGTTTTCTGGACAGTATTGCAGTAACCTACTTCCAAAATGTGTCACTATAATTAGCTTTTCTTTAGTAAATGAAGTGTTCAAGGAATGCTGACAAAAAAAAAGCTAAAGCAGCTGAATGTAAATTGCAAATTTCACACATTTCCAAAAAGGCAGAGTGGTTGGAAAAATAAACTTACTATCACATCCCTTCTGCATCATATGAATCCTAAGAGCACCTGCTAGTCAAGGTTGAATGTGGGTCTTATCTTACTGAAGACTCAGAAGCTGTATTTAGATGTTTTCGTAACATATACGAAAACACACTGTCTTAAACACAGCAGCAACAAAAAAAAGTTGTATGGCTCAGCACCCCAAGCTGCTCTAAAAGTGAGCAACTTAAAAAAAAAGTGCTACTAAAAGACAGCATGGTTGTTGGTGTCTCTTAAAGTCTGGTGTGAAGGAGGCTCATTTGGCAAAGAATGGCAAATAAGATTGGAGAGAAAAAAACTAGAATAAATACTATTATTGTAGGGGTGTTATGAATGCTCAATCTGAATTTTATATGAATATTTTCTTTAATCGTGTTTAATTTGGAAACCAGTCAGTATCCTGTTTTTGGATCTGTTTGTAAAAAAAAATACAAAAAAAATATTCAGATGTTTCCATTCTATCATATAGATTAAGTTAAGAAACATGCAGTTTGTTTAAAGATGTTCCATATGACATTAATATCAGTTTTCTCTGGTTGTTCTTGCTGGTTGCAGTGGAGGGCTGGAGCTAATTTTACCCGTTTTCTGCAGTGCACAGTTAGATATGGTCCAGTCATCGTAAGCATGTAACACAGAGCATCTACAAAATATGTGGAGTCGAGATATGTTTGGTGGGAGGAAGAAAAAGAAGATAAAGATTTACTAAATACTAAATAAATTACCAATAACTGCTGTAAGCTCTCCTGTGTTTTTCTTGTTCTGTATTGAAGACTGATTTATGGTTTTGTAAAACTAGGGTATTAAAGTGGACCTTAAAGATTTTCTGTAAGGAACAGGTCTTTTTTCTATGGGAAAGTTACCCTTCTGGAGCTCTAAATTGCTCAAATTCACAGATATATTGAGTCATTTGCAACACAGTATTAATCATCTATGTGTTGTTGCTCTGCTAAACCAAACTGTACAAAAACCAGTTTTGTGACAATAACAAAATACATTATTATGATTTAGTGTTTCAAATTATTTAAAGCTTTTTTGACTGCTTATTCTGAGAAGCTTTTCTTTTGTCTCCTATGCCGAATCAATGGTAAGGCGGTTAGCAAAGCTATTTCTATTTCTAAGGGGGGTGGGTATTTTTAACCTAAGTATGCTAAGATTCTAGCATATTTACTGCACACTAACAGGCATTTTATGCATTTCATTAGGGAAGAAATAAACATTAAATGTCTGACATTGTTAAGCATCTGCATAAGCAGGTCAAGCTTTTTGTGGGAGAGCACTTTCTGTAAATGTTCATTAAATACTTACAATTATTCAGTCTGGATGTGTTGTCTCTTCCAGAATGTCTACTACACCAGTAACCAACAATTCCTTGTTGGGCTGCTCAGTCCCACCATTGATGATGATGACAACAAGTGCCTGGTAGATGTCAATGGCAGGCCACGCCTCATTGAGTGTAGCTACGCCGCAGCCAAACGCATGAAGGTCCACTGGCTCTTTACTCAGGTGATGAATCCTGAACACTTTAACTATACCTGGCAAAGCATAGGATTCTTCTTTTTTTTTTTTTACCTTTAAATTCAGTCCCTTCTCTGTTGTTCATCTTTCATAAAGGCTGTTGCCATCCACATTTTAGAACATGTTTTGGATGGCACTTTTTGTGCTCCCTAACAGGTCTGTCCAGTCAATGCATGGCTGTAATGACTGTACAGGCTGTTTTGAAAGCCATGAATATATTTTCCTAGAATGCTTTGGATTTCTGAAGTGTTAAAAGATGATCACTCACTTTGCGTCTGCTGCAACTAAAATGATTCATTTTGTAAAATACAGCATTTTTTGCTAACTATAGATTTTGTCGAAGCAAGGTAAAGGGAAGTATATGCTACAAAATGAATACAAAATGATTGAAATACTTAAAAAAAAAGCTTTACAAAGAAATACTGTGCTTACTACAACAAAAGGAAAGCTGGTGGAAAGACAGCAAATGGTGCATTTATTAAACTTGAGGTGAGGTGACTGCAGTTTTGGTATCTGAATCACCCACTGATGATAATCAAAGCTCAGAACAGTTTCCCACTGCTAAGCAGAGACCCGTACCACAAAGCGAGCTCAACCTAGAAGGGTTACTTCCAACCAATCCAGTTTGACCAATCAAAAACAATGGCAATCAGGATCAGTGGTACGACCAACCTGGTTATCAACTCTCTAACTCAATCCAGCTTTAACTGATCAAGAATCTGTGAACGCACACGTATAAAGGGGCGGGTTCAAAGTAGCAGTGCAATCACAACAATGAGCACAGAAGAAGACAGAGTGCTGTATTTCTCTTGTGAGAAAAAAAAAAAGTCTCAAAGAAAAGTCAACACAGTTGACCAAGAGGGCTAATCAGTTGATAGGGAACAGATGTGGATAGACGTAACTAGAAGGGAACTAAGGGAAAGGAGACTTGCACAAGGGGTCAAAAAAGAGTAACTCAAAAAATACAAGAATGACACAAAATGGAAAAGAAACCAATGCATAATAAAACACAGAATGACATAAATCAAAGGGTAACTTAAAACTCAAAAAGAAATTTAAACAGGACCAAAAAGTCCAAAATGGAAGAATCATTACACAGTCTAATTGAAATCCTCCTGATTTCTGAGTGCTGTACATTGCTCGTCAAATTTGATGGCCATTTCTCTTTTATTCCTTGTAAGCTCTGAGCCTCCAGAAAAGATCATCTACCTCCATTATTGCATTAACATGGAAGTTCTGGAACAATTGTAGATTTAATTGTCCTCCTACCTGAAAACAGACTAAGGACCAATCCCGAACTGGTCTCTAACCACTAACACTTCACTATCAAGTGTCACTCCCAGTGAAATCACACTCGCAGCTCTGGAAGGTGCCTTGATTGAAGGCGGGGGGCAACCCCAGGGGCCTGCTTTTACTCCTCCTGTACCGAGGAGCACATCCCCTAACTCCTGAAAACAACCACAATGGCCTGCTACTCCCTCTCTGACCCAGTTTGCCACCATTCACCCTCTCTGCTGCTTTTTCCAGGAAGAAGCAATAAAACTATTATTCTTGCATACTCACCAGTGGACTTCTGGTGGCATTGTATGTGACGGCTTCTCATTTAGGGGGTTCAAGAAAAGGGAACTGGATGCAAATGCGAGCCTTGCTTGTCAGATTTTTTTTTATTATTATTATTTCTGTTGAAAAAAGTTTTTAAACTAAGCCATTTTCTTTCATGTGGGTCTAGCACATGAACTCCTTCCAGTGTATCTGCAGATGTTTGTGGTCATGACTTTAAAAATGTTAACAAGCTCACAGGGTAAGAATATTTTGTCAGGGATGTGTAACNCAGTGCAATCACAACAATGAGCACAGAAGAAAACAGAGTGCTGTATTTCTCTTGTGAGAAAAAAAAAAAGTCTCAAAGAAAAGTCAACACAGTTGACCAAGAGGGCTAATCAGTTGATAGGGAACAGATGTGGATAGACGTAACTAGAAGGGAACTAAGGGAAAGGAGACTTGCACAAGGGGTCAGAAGAGAGCAACTCAAAAAATACAACTAGAATGACACAAAATGGAAAAGAAACCAATGCATAATAAAACACAGAATGACATAAATCAAAGGGTAACTTAAAACTCAAAAAGAAATTTAAACAGGACCAAAAAGTCCAAAATGGAAGAATCATTACACAGTCTAATTGAAATCCTCCTGATTTCTGAGTGCTGTACATTGCTCGTCAAATTTGATGGCCATTTCTCTTTTATTCCTTGTAAGCTCTGAGCCTCCAGAAAAGATCATCTACCTCCATTATTGCATTAACATGGAAGTTCTGGAACAATTGTAGATTTAATTGTCCTCCTACCTGAAAACAGACTAAGGACCAATCCCGAACTGGTCTCTAACCACTAACACTTCACTATCAAGTGTCACTCCCAGTGAAATCACACTCGCAGCTCTGGAAGGTGCCTTGATTGAAGGCGGGGGGCAACCCCAGGGGCCTGCTTTTACTCCTCCTGTACCGAGGAGCACATCCCCTAACTCCTGAAAACAACCACAATGGCCTGCTACTCCCTCTCTGACCCAGTTTGCCACCATTCACCCTCTCTGCTGCTTTTTCCAGGAAGAAGCAATAAAACTATTATTCTTGCATACTCACCAGTGGACTTCTGGTGGCATTGTATGTGACGGCTTCTCATTTAGGGGGTTCAAGAAAAGGGAACTGGATGCAAATGCGAGCCTTGCTTGTCAGATTTTTTTTTTATTATTATTATTATTTCTGTTGAAAAAAGTTTTAAAACTAAGCCATTTTCTTTCATGTGGGTCTAGCACATAAACTCCTTCCAGTGTATCTGCAGATGTTTGTGGTCATGACTTTAAAAATGTTAACAAGCTCACAGGGTAAGAATATTTTGTCAGGGATGTGTAACATGTCTGCTCACATGCACAGACTCCTTAAAAGTGTTTACTCCAGAAACACCTAATGATGACAGGGCTTTTGTGTCAACTAAAAGTTGATCCACCCTTAGAGTGGTGGCAGTTGCTTTGAAATATTGGATTCTCATTTTATAGTGCGCCTTATTTTGTCACTGAAACTTTATAACATTGACATTTAAAGCCCTGGGATGTTTAAGCTGTATTTTTTCAGAGCCAGCAGACATCTCACCATATGCCTCATAATGGCAATAAAGCCGTATTTATTGCATATTTGGCCTCAGAGGACCTTCTGTTGCTGTCATAACAGCAGTAATCCTAGGCTTCTGTTTCACTATAAGTAAGATGTAACTTTTCAACCTATATGCTTTGAGATTAGGCCTATTTGAGGAAAAAAAAAAAACATCATCCCTTTGACCTTCTCCACAATGCACTGACAGAGCTCATTTGTCTGCATCTTTTTACACCATCATTGGCAAAAAAGGTTTTTCATGCTCGAGCTCAAATGTCACAGATCCTCACTGATCTTTACTGTAGTTAACGCTGCATAATGCAGTAAGCGCTGTGGGAGCGCGTCAGCGAAGCTGAAGCTTATCATGTCTCTGAAATGTGGAATCAATTATTGACACGGTGGTGTCTGCACATGTGCAAAGTGTCGAACTGAAACGGAAATAGATCACTTTGATGCAGCCGAAGAAACTGCAAAACAGAAACATCTGCAAATAAAAGAAAGGATTTATTTGATCTCACTAAAAATACCGCGCTAGTCTGTAGAAAACATTCATGACACAATATATTTTAATCCTATTTATTTTAAAGCTGTAAGATTGTTTCATTTCTTTTAGTCTCCATAAAATCCACTTATTGTAATTGATTGCCATGAGCCGTGCTTTGCAGAATGAGAGTAATGTGTATAGATGTGGAAACAGATTAGTCAGACTTCTATGGGTTGCAGGAATGTGAGGGTTATTTTATATTCATCACATAAAAATACCCATTGTTCTATCATGGAGACAGAAAATCCAGATTAAACCCCTCATAAAATAGCCTAAATTAGATCTTCTCTTCTATAAGTAGATAAGTAGAATTTGGGAGACTTATATTTTATGTAGATATGAAAGCTGCAAGTCAGCATCTTATCTTACTCATTCAGAATTACAGTTTACTAAGTTCAGTTTTTGCAGGTCAAATGTAAAATTTCAATTAAAGGCTGAATGGGTTCATTTGGGAATCTTCAGAAGACAATAATGCAAAACACCAAGAACGCTTACTGAATTATTTTATCTATATTTTTCTGTATATGATAATATTGCCTGCTTGCACTTCAAGGCTATTAACACAACTATCCTACTTCTTTTGCCCAATTTAAAAAAAATGCTTTTCAGCATGTTTGAACAAAATTAGAGTTTCTACTTCAGTTTTTTTGACTTTATAATATTGTATAATAATATTAATATTTTAGTATTTAGTGACACCATAGAAAAGTCTAACATCTAACTTAAAGCTTAGTCTTTATAAGCCACACATTCATGTCCATTCTTTTCACACCTTTTAGCTCTAAATTAGCGGAGAGCATAGCTCTCTCTATACTAATGTCTTCACATTGCAATGACTGCTGAAGTCCTCTTTGGTCGGCCCTGACACTGTAATAGGTAACTCCTGCCTCGTTTCATCAAGGCTCGGTTTAGTGCTTTTACTCGGCTCTTAGGCTCTTTCTGTTCAGGCTCTGGCAATTATAGAGCTAATAATCTGTTTTATACACTTCAATTCTGTACTGTTAAATACACTTATGGTATCTTTTGAGCCCAATGAGGAGGGCACTTCTGCAGCTTACATTGGTATTCTTTAACAGCATTGTGGGTTTAGAAATGGAAAATTGCATTTTGCAGAAATTGCTCTTGTCGAGTCCAGCAAAATTTTAACTAGCCTGCTTTTATCTTTTCAGGGAGGATCCATTCAGAACAGAAAATCAAAGAGATGCCTGGAGCTTGTGGTGAGCAGCGACAATGAGTTCGGCTACCAACTGGCTCTGCAGAAATGCACTGGACAGAAATGGTTCATCACAAATGTGTTGTTTAGCAACTTGCTATGATCGAGTGCCGGATGAAAACACTGGAGTCTTTTTTAGAACATGTCTGTGACCTGGCTGCATATCAGTGCTGTGTGAAGAATGGGAGGCAGGAAAGCACTACATGGTTGGATAAGTTCATTTTGAGCCTTGATGTCCTCTGATAAGTGGCCATCATTTCATCCTGAATGTTAAACATTTTATTTCACCAAACGGATCAGCCATAGGTTACAGATATTTTGCATATTTGACAAGATAGTCTATTTAGTATATTTATGGTAAATGTATCTCTAGTCAGATTTCTGTTGTTTAAACTTATTTTATTTTGTTTTGGTTAAATTTGCTACTGTGTAGCAAGCTTTATAATTGTTTTTTTCTTTTTTTAGTGCCTCAGGTTTGTAGATGTAATATTTCATGAAGCTGTACAGGTGTGAGAAAAGAAAAAGAAAAATGGTAACATGATATTTTATATATGTAAAAATGATTTCTTACAAGTAATGAGCAAAAAACTGATGGGAACTACTGAGTATAAGTGCCTTTTATAGTTGTTGCCCAAGGTACATTCTGTGTGTCGTACCATTGCTGAAATTAAAAAGATTTGCAACTAGTACTAATGTATAGTTTGTCATTTATTTCATTTAAAAAACGTGATTTATTTTAATGTATGGATGTTCCTTTATGTGCCACAGGGGTTTAAAAAAAGGCAAAATATTGCAAATGTTCCAAAAGCAGAGGCAATTTTTTTGACAAACTACCATGTTTTTCTAACAATTTTAAACCATTTGACTCCCAGAACTCACCAGACTGGACACGATTCCATATAGAACTAATACAGATTAGGGCTGAAAAAATTACTGGTAATCAGATTAATCCTGATTAATTGATTATTGAACAAATTGTCTACTAATTTAGCAATCAATTAACTATAAACTGAAATGTAGAGACTCTAAGGCATGCTTTTAGCTGACAGAGGAACCTACTCAGAGTAGTAATTCTACCAAAATTATATAAAAATATATAAACATTTTGCATTTAGGATAAAAAAACATATTTCGTCTATCAATATTCTCTATCCAGAACTCAAGTGGATAAGTTTTAGTTTTGGCTATCAGATGAAAAATTGATTAATCAAAAAAATAATCAACAGATTAATCAACTTGTAAAATAACAGTTAGTTCCAGCCCTAATACAGATTCATTCAAGGAAAACATTTTGAAGCCATTGACATGAAGGTTGATGGATGTTTCTTTTCTGGGTCGTTGATATAGCATAATGCAGATTGCTCTCAATTTATATCACTGGAAGCAGAAATCAGTAGAGGGGCATACTGTGATCCTATGAGGATGGAGGTTTTCAGTAAAAAACCCACAGGTTGTCTGCATAAATTAAACAATGCTCATTTGTACTCTTTTTGAATTTGATCTTACGGTTTTCCACTTCTAGACAACAAAGCATGTGAAGTTCCAGATATTATTTTTGTGAAATGTGAATTTTTGGTAAAGGAGCAAAGTACAAACAAGAAAAATGTCGACTCAGGTGTGTTGTGATAAAAAATGTGATGGAAATACTTGAAATTCTAATAATACATTTGAAAACTTACCGGGGTGCCTAAGGAGACATGGAGCTAGAGTAGAAAAACAGGCAGGAGATCCAACCAAGAGCAATGCCAGTAAGTTTAAAATACTACTCACACCTAAATCCCCTTTTTTACGCTAAAAAACTGCATACATACATACATACATGTTTTAAAGAGCTGTCTACACATCTCAGGCCTTGTTGTGACAATTTAATGCACAATTGTTGAAATTCTGCCTTTGAGTCTTTAGCCGACTGGTTGGAGACTACCTCAGATTAAAAGATCCGACATGTAACATCAGCAGGTGAGAACTGATGTTGGCTTTAAAATTGGACACAAACAAATCTGTCTTCTATCAATTCTAAGAAAATGATTTGACATTAGTTTTGAGCCTGGATTCTGGTGAATATGGTGGAGAGAAATCCTACGACTGCTCCAACACAAAAACTATCATCACTATGTTACTTTGTATCACTGTAAGTGCCAATGTGCAGCTGTCAACCACAGCAGAGACCGCACCCAGCACTCATTTATATTTAGGTGGAGAAAAGGCTCTGGACCAACATGAGATGAACTAACCCTGAAACTCCTAAAGTAAGATAAATAAATCCAAATGTATAAAGAGCATAACTTCAGAATGAAATGCGAAACTCAACGCATAAGGATAAACTTATATGTAAGCACCTTTCCAGTAATGGTAAGCAGGAAATAGTAGGCCTTCACAAAATAAACAAAGAAATTATCAAAGCACAGAAAAGATAATAATACCCACACACTTGTGTATCATACTAGATTTCTTTTAAGAAGCAGATAGGAGGTGTATCTGACAGCATGAACAGGGAAAATATGCAAATATAGAGATCACTTTTAAAGCTTTTTGTTGCACCTTCATCGTTAGTAGTTGGACAGGGAGAAAGGAGACAAACAGATAAAATATGCTGTTGATTGCATAGGGCAGGGAATCAAATTCCATACAGATTCACACGGCCCATATTATTATTATTCCTTATCAAATAAGCTATTCTACTGAGAAAAAAGTAAGGTTCAAATAAATTTTTTTTTTTTTCATTTAGGAGCAGGTTTTTGTAATGAAAATGTACCATGTGCTCATTCATTTATGAGTCGTTCATTATTGAGAGCCCTTGAAAACTTTCTAAGTGAAGCATATATAGGGAACACAGCTTGGCCTGTTGTTTAAGGCGGACTACTAACAGGTGAATAATTAAAACAAAGTTCTTTTACGTAGTCTCCTGAGTGGCTGCTGTGTATCGCATTGTTCTACCTGGTACATGCACTACTAAACACGTTACACAGAGCTCCTCTAACAGCAGAAGGCTGAGGTTGTGTCTCCTTTAAGAGCAACACTAAGGGCCAGTCTGCTGTGTGCACAAAGACACTGGTGGACTATTGACTATTGTGAGTTACAGAAACATTTATTCCTGTTTCCCTAAGCTGTATACATCAATGGAACCCTTACCCTGACGTGACCTCCCCACCCCCTATACACAAAGGCTAAATAACTTTTTTTGTGGTTGTTGTTGAAGAGTAAATGTCAGGACAATTCTGTTGGGAGCTGTTACTTCGCACCTTGATTGTTGGCCTGTCAAGAAAAAAATCCTTGGTTGTTTTTCATTCACAGCACGACCCGATCTCTATTTGCTTGCACAACCAGAAAAATCAAAGATTATTTTTCGTTGCAGATGCTGATCCTTTTCAGTGAGGACCGGATGGATGGATGGATGGATGGATGGATGGATGGATGGATGGATGGATGGATGGATGGATGGATGGATGGATGGATGGATGGATTCATTCATTCATTCATTCATTCTACCTCCAGGTTGCAAAAAAGTCAACACAGTCAGAGTCATAACATTAATCAGTTTCATGTTGCAGCCTTGGCAGCACAGCCTTCCTGCATTACTCATTAAGGGCATCACCTCATAGGAAGGAAGGTCTTTGTTTCAAAGCTCCCTTAACCTCAGCCTTTGCATGTAGTCTGCTTCTTTTTCCTGTCCACTCTTGTGTTTGTTAAGATGACCATCCTTCTCTCCCTCAGTTTGGAAAAATACATTTAAGGTTAACTATTGATCCTGAACACGGTATGTTTTGTCTAATACCTTTGTTTTAACACCACCTCTTCCACATTGATCGGAGAGAAATATTTTTACGCATCTAAGAAGTAACATAAAGCGCTGAAAAGCTGAAAAAGAGTAACTGAACTGTTTAAGATACTTTGAATTATTAGATTCAGATATTTTATCATTTATAGCATATTATGATGCCATCACTGCTTGTTTTCTCATTCTAAATATGCTAAACTTTAAATATTTACTTTTTATTGTGTGATTAAATTCGGCAAAGCAAGCACATATAGACTAATATCTTTACAAATACAGACAGAGGTGGCCATGAGTCATGGAGGTGAAGTCACTTTTTAATGACAGGTAGAAAGGGCAAAAGTCAAAAATTGGAGCAGCTTTGTGCAGCGTCTGCTGGCACAGAAGGGGAGGAGACGAGCAGAACAGAGCTTTTTCAACGTGCCAGTCCTTATTACCTTCCACACTCAAGCAGAGCTTGGCAAACTATGGTATTAAATATACATGGAAACCCACTTTCATCAAAAGGACCTCCCTGCTACCACATTCTAATATATGCAATAAGAGCAGCTCTGCATGTGCAAATTTCTGAGTGAAAGAAAAGCGTACGCCCATGCACATCACTTACATCTTCATGTAGCTGATCGCTTTCCTGCTGGTGTGCTCTCCAAATAGTGCTTTCAGCTTTGAACGATGCAGCAGAGGGAATATGTGCGGTTAATATTGTTATAATAAAATTCATATTTTTCACCCTGGCTTCCTCAGTGTAACATTTTCTTCAACAAAAAAAAAAGGTAAATGCTGGGTTTGGAACTAAAAATGTGATTTTATTTACTGACTTTCACCCACCAAGCAGAAAGAAATTCCTGAAAACAGGGAGACGGAGCTAAACCTAAATGTTTCCCACAGTTAAGGAGCTGTGGAAATGTTTCTGCATGCCCATGAGTCACATGCAATATCTCAGAACAGTGCTGGCCCAATTTTGATGAAGAGAGGGAGATGACATGCCTGTCTTCCCATAAGAGTTTGTATTTGCAAAATGACATTCATTCTCCTGACTGGTGAGAATCACTAACCTTTAAATATGTCTGTGGAAGCAGCCTTGTAAATAATGTTTTGTTTAAATTTTTGTATAGAATTGTTCTTACATGAACCAAATAAGAACTGAGTGCCCATAGAGTAATATATGCATTGTTTTTATAGATAAAACAGAAGCTTTTTCAACATGCCCCTGCTGGTTCTGTCAACACAACCAACCCAACATATTTGCTTATTAATTTTGGTGAAAGAAATAGACCATTTCTTTTTCTTTATTATGTTTTTTGTTACCATAAATTCCGTCTTCATCCTTAAAATATATGTGAGATTTCCTGTCTATCCAAATTTCTCTGAATGGAATCTGTTTGCCTGGTGTTGTGGTGTCTTTGTGCTTGTCCGGTGGGCATACACCAGATCTGTATCTACATTTTTTTAACATCATATCGTCATGGTTGGGGTCTCTTAGATTTGTCTCCTGAGACATGGCAATACAAAATCTTGCCTTGTGAACCAGGCCTGAAAAGGATATATCACCACTTTTTACCTAATCGCCTTACAGTAGCTCTTTATGGTAGGCAGTACAAAAATGGACATGATTCCTTCCTACCATTAAGGTCATAGGGGCTAAAATCTGCCTGTCACTTGTGGATAAAACCAACAGACTGTAGACATTAATGTCATGGTCAGTTCTTCCTGCTCTCCTCTGGCAGTAGTTATTGCAACATCAGATGCAGAAAAAGGCTGAGCAACAGCTTCTTACCTTATTCAGTAAGACTTCTTAACTGTAAAGGTTTGTAGCACTGTGGCCAGGATGATGAGAAATCTGGTGAAATTATTACAATAACTTTGCAATAGTTTAATGCAACAATCCAGTTGCCTTTTGCAATACATTTCAGGAAGGATGGTTTAGGTTTTCTTTATATTCCATTTTCTCCTGCTTGGTCTTTGTCAGGGTCGAGGTGGAGCCAGTGCCTATCTCTGGCAGTCTTTCGGTGACAGGTGGGGTACACCCTGGACAGGTCGCCAGTCTGTCACAGAGCAACACAGATACACACCACCATGCACACACACAGTATGAGGACAGAACCCATGCATGCACAGGGAGAACATGCGAAATCCTTGCAGAAAGACTGCAGGCCAGGTATCAAACCCAGAACCTTCTTACTGCAAGGCAAAAGTGCTACGCACTGCAACACCATGCAGCCTGGTTTTCTTTATATTTTTTTATTTTTTTACTTCTTTACTTGTTAATATTATGCATTAATGTTGCTATCAGAGCCATTTGCAACAACAACAAAATCATGTGTGCGTATGTAGTGAATATTTAGAATAATAATAAAGTAATTCATGTTAGTCACCAGAGTTGAGATTCAAAAAGTCCATCTAACAAATGAATTGTAGTTATTTTTGGACCAGAGGATGATTGAGGGCACTGGGGGGGTTTCCTGAGGGCGGTTGATAAATTAGATTAAAATGACAGCCCTTAGAGGTGGCCTATGAACTTCAAACATTCCACATGTGCTGAAATGTAAACTGGTTCATGCGAAGGATGGATTTGCAGAACATTAAAAGGTGCAGTACAGTTTGGGTGGGTATTTTGTTATTGATCTGTCTCTGTGTAATAATTTCAGTTCCTGAAATCTAGTAAACTCTGAAAAATAAAATCAGCAAGTAACAAAGGTCTCAAGAGGTTGTTACATACCGGTCAATATTGTATTGGTACTCTGGTGATTTTTAATCTCCCTTCAGGGAGGCATGACATTTATTTCAGGGTTTTTTTTTTTTTTTTTTGTTTAGTTTTTTTGTGCTTTTGAGGCAAACTACTATTTCTCAAAATGTCACACTCTCCTTAAAAATAAAATGTAAGTCATCTTCCCTGTCTTATTGTGTTTCGTCTATAATTCATCTTTAAACCTCTTCAGGGAGCAGGCTGAAAGACAACCTACCACAACATGCCATTATTTTCTGCACAAAAACATTAAGGAATACGTTGTCAGAAGTTGGGATGTGATCAGGGGAATCACCTGAGTTTTCAACAGTACATGGAATAAAAGGTAGAGGCTTGTCAGAAATGAGAATATCTGTCTCTCTCATATAGGAAGGAGATTTCCTCTGCTGTCTCTCATGCCAGGGAACCACAGACAGCTGAGGGAAACTGTCAGTACTGCTGGGCATTTGGGAAAACAGATGCAGAATCAGGGAATCGCTTCAGCATCTACTTCTCTATTTGAAATGCACATCCAGCCTTGAAAAGATGAAATTACTTTTGATTTAAAATCTACAGCAGAGGAAAAAAAAGAGCAATCAATGTGGGTGTTCAACTTGTCCTTGCTATGGAGCCCAAATTACTTACATCTGGGGAAATGTCACTGTTAATTGTTATTTCAAAGGAAAAAAATAACAGTTTTAACTACGTTATCTTGGCTCCAATGAGCTAAATAATTTTGAGATACCACCGGGCTTTAAAGTAAAGGTGAACAAATCAGCTGAAGAGAAGTGACAGGATGTAATTGCCTTCAAATGCAGTTGAATATTTTATCTTTGCCCTTTCTTTTCTGCACTCGACTGTTTTGACCTATGCAAACGAATCAGTTGACTGATCTGCTTATTTTTATTTTCCCCTTGTATCTATATTAAAAGTAAAAGAGATTGTGTTTGCACTTGTGAAATCAAGCTCTCCATAATAAGAAGAAAACATACCAGGATATGGCCCTATTTTGTTTTTCTTTTTGCGGATCCTGGAAGTTCTCAGTTAGATATGAAACCTTATCAATGTGTATTAGTGTAACTAGATTATATTGCATGTATCAACTTTGAAATATTTGCTGCTTTAAAAAACTGAAATTGTATGATCTTATTTCATGGCAACCCCGCTCTGAAAGGTGAAAGGTGCCTGCATGGTATTCATATTTCAATCTTAGTGTATGTCTAGGATAAATTGAAGGGAATTAAACTCCTCAAACAGATTTGCTAAAAAAAATCAGCAATACAATCTAACCTTAACTGAAAATAACTAAAACTCATGATGTTTCCTGGTAGAAATAATTCAGCGTTTTTCCCTGAAAATGTAAAGACTCCTTTTAAATAACTGGTATTTTATTGCAACAGCAACCATTTTAACATCAGGATTTATGTTTTTTTCTATTGCTTTAACTTAGATATCCTTCTTTATTTAAAAAGCATTACCAGTAAGATAGTCAACATTAGTCTGTCCTTCCTTAAAGGTGCCAGAAGTTTCTCTCCGTCTTATGTTTTTAAGATATTGATTTGGATCAAAAGCTACACAGTGTGTAACTAAAATGCTCCTCTTGTTTGCTTCTTGTGCTGGGAAAACTGAGTCGACATATCTCTGCTGACCTGAGGGGTTTATATAGACGGTTCGTAAAGGATTTCTTTCAAGCTTAAGAGGTAAAATCTCCTCTGAGTTAGTAGGCAGTTCCATTACTGTTTTTCTCTTGTTCAATACCAAACTGTAGTTTCACACAAGATGTGCTTGCTGCTTCAAAATTAAATTATGAACTCTGCTAAGCAGAAGCTCACAACAAAAAGTAACTGTCCTCTAAGGCTCCAAGACATTTAAACCTTGTAGCGTTTCTAATTTACTTTACAACTAGACAAATGAATGACTAAAGGCTAAAAAGTTTACTTGTATTTGATTAAGTGAGTTTAATTGAGCGTGGCTGTAACATTTTCGGCTTTGTGTCTTTTTCTTTTCAATGAAGGATCAGCACAGATTTTAAAGAAGATTAATTGCCTGAACAGGCGGAATCTCTTTCTACATTACTTTTATTGCTCCTGTTATACCAAGTCAGAGAGGGGATATAGACTGGGACATTTTATCGATTCGATCTTGCTTTTGACGGTGATGGATGAGGTCCCATTTAGAGGTCCATAAATCAGATTAAACAGTGAAAATCAGTATTGACTTTGGAATCCGCAGCCTGTTTGCTTTTGCATTTTTGTAGCTTCTTCCTTAGGCTAATTTGACATCTTTGGACAGTGAGAGTTTTGTCCCATGTTTGAGTCACCCATCAGTAATTTCATCAAGGCTGGATTTTCTTTTTTTTTCAAGATTTCTTCCATAGTCTTAAAAACCTTTTATTTTTCGTATAAACTGTTGTAACTTTTAAAAAGCTAGGACAAAAGTAACACACCTGTTCATGGTTAAAGCTGCTGTGATATTATAGTCTCTAGATTAAGGGAATAAAAGCTTTGAAATTGTCATGTTGTGTAAATGTTTTGGGTGAAAGTTATTTTCTACAAATCATAGTGTAGTATCATCCAAAAACATATGGGCGCTACTTTGAATATCAACTTTCTTAGCTTAAAGGTTTTGTGGAGGACCCACCCTCTCCAATTTACAAAAAAAAATACGTACGAGAGTATGCACGAGCACATTTCTCCTCAAGCTTATTGTGTCCAAACATGCGCCCTAACCCCTAAATCGCTCAACCACTATAGAGAGCAGGGTCTATATAGCGGACTTTATAGAGAACTCAGTTCAGAGAACTGGTCGTTCAGACAGATGATCACTACTTTTTGCTCCGTTGGTCACGTAACTCCTCCTCCACTGCGATGTGCCTGTGCCATCTTTGTTATTAGTCGCTGCTGTCGGGTAGCGACGGCCCATGGCGGCTGTGACAGTAAATCCCATAACGCTTTGCGAGGAGAGCTCTCTGCTTAAAGCATTCTGGGATATATCTGCCTCTTATAAAGGCATTTCACTTCTTCTCATAATCTTTGTTGACACTTTTTCCTTTACAACCGTCGGACATTTTTTTAAAAACCTCAGTGAGAAAGGTGAGCCTAAATTATATGTCTGAAACTGTAGGTCACCAAACATATACGCCTGAAAGTGGGCATGCACAGCAAAATATAGCTAAACGGACGAGCACATATGACGGCACTACGTAAACATATCACCAGAATGATGGACAATTAGGAGGGCCACTTGTTTTGATGATCCACCTGGAAATAAAAGCTCGTCCTCTATACCTTTAAGATTTCCGAATTAGTACATAAAATTATTTAATATAAATGTGAAATAAATTGAAATATACATCCAATATAACCCTTAGTTTCCTAAAGTATATTTAAGAACAAATGTAGTTTCAATACATGCAGTTAAAATTTCTACTATCATGACAGTACTGTACATTACCAGAAGTTTACAGAAAATGTTTTTCTTCCTTTCTCATACACACCAGAAACCTTTTCAAGCATATCAGTTTATTTCTTCAACTCATTTTGTAACTGACAGAGCATTTTGGGCTACTACTGTACATTTCTGAATTGCTTGCCATACAACACTGTTATGTTGTTTCAGAATAACTTGAAATTAGGTAATTTAGTCTATTTTGGCCCACTGGACACTTAAAAGTATCTGGTATGCGCAGTAAAGTATGTCTTGTGCATGTGAAGTTGACAAAAAAAGGGGTTTTGTTTCAATTTTCATTTAAGAGCTTTGTACTTTAAGGTTTTAAAAAAAGGTTTTTTTTTGCTGCTGCTTTAAAGAAGCAACTGGAATATTAACTATAAATTCACTGCATTATTTGTTGGGGTCTGTGTCATGCTTTGCTTTACACAGATATGTTGCAAACAATTTGTTTAATATAATAATAAAAGCTATTTTATGTGCAAAATATTTGTTGAAAAGTCCCTTATTAAATGTCCGAGAGCATCTGTTCATGCTTGGATTGCCTTGAACCTGATTTATTTCATAGGAAATCCACAAGTAATTTAACTCTGCATCCGTATTTCTTATTACCTCTGTCATATGCTCACACTGTACAACCAGTCTTCACCAGGAAAAGGTCTGCGAAAAGAAAAAAATGGAATGGTCTTCAAAAATGCACAGTTAAAAAATCAGTCAGAGTGAAAAAATGCATTCTGCAGACAGAGGTTATGATATTTTGTCTCAGTGAAAGATGACATGTCAGACCTTACAGAAATGAGGTGAGCTATAGACAGCATGGGTTAATCAAAATTTAATCACACTTCAAGGACTGACTCAGTGTGTCTGTCACACCTACCATGCACAGGCTTTGACCATACACATATTTATTTTTTCTTGTGTTTTTCAACAAAACTCACAGAGAATAACTAAGCCTTGACACGGCCGGGCTGAGACAACCCAGATAGTTAGAGCAGAACACCTTGCTTTATCCTAACAATCTCCTATCATGTCAATCTGGATCTAAAGTCTGTTCTCATTCCTCTGCAGCGCTGTCAAGAAAGACATCATGTGCTTATTAGAGCAAAACTGTATATTTACTCTGGTCCTACCACACAGAAAGCTATGCCCGACATAGAATCCAGCAAACATAGGAGGTGACAAAGGTTATATATGTGGTGTTTCTCCCCTGCATTCAGATTAATCCCCATATCCTTTTATTTAATCTGTAGACTGCACAGATCCGGCGTTATGTGTTCTCTGAAATTCTTTGCAATGCATAGAATCCCTAGCAGAGAAAAAACAATGGTAGTGTATGCATATATGAAAAAAAAGCATTGGTCCTCTGCAGAAGAGATTGCGGAAAAACCTATTTGAAGACTTTCAAAACACCAAAATGGCTAATATTAATTATTTTACACTTGAAATGTAGTTGAAAAAAATTGTTGGCATTTGGACTATCCTAGGTCAGTTTAAGGTGCTGTGAGTGCTAATACTGTATAGCATTGAAAATGTTGAAGCAATAATATATCCACAAGCCAATCCTAAACAGTTCTCCACAGTTTTTTAAGTGTAGCCAGTAACCAAGTAACATGCATCATACAGGTAGAGAAAAGGAAAGGAGAAAGAGTACGCCTGATTTCTAATTTTAGCAAAATTGGATTAAAAAGAATTGTTTAAATTTCTTTCATCTGAGCCCCTTTTAAAATATTTTCATGTTTGTCTCTTAACACTCAGAACAATCTTCTGACCCAGCTGCAAATGTAATCACTGCATCTGTCAGAACAGATGGAGAACCATGCTGTGGTTTGAGTCTTAGATAGAAACATATTTTTTTATTGCCACCTGACTCTGGATTTATCCAGGCTACTCACTGCACAAAAACCCCTAATCCTCAGTATATTGCAGGACAAAATTCTATCAATAGGCTACTCAAGCTGTTTGCAGAGCTCAATTATTAAAAAATGATTTGAAAAACAGTTTGTTGAAATCTTAGCACAATCATCTAAATGTAGTTGTTTTTCCTTTTGTAGGACAACTTACTTCTCACCAAACAACAAGAGGTTTGAATTCAAGTTGATCTTCTGATTGAGGAGGAGTGTGGATTTAAAAAAGAAAGCTACTTGGAGACACAGAGTTAGCGTCACAAGACTACTAGAAAAAAAAACATGAAATTAAGTTTTCAAATAGGTATAGCTTGAGTTTCAGTTTTGTTGGCTATATAAAACTAAATTCTGAAAATCTGTATTTTTGAAACCTGAGGCACAGTAAAGTTGTGGTCACAAAGTCTGTATAGTCTAGAGACTTTTACCCTAAGGTCAGTGCTACAGAGCGCTATTTACAAAAACCTGCTGCCACAGAGACAGTTTTTCCCTAGGCTATCAATCAAGCAACACGTTACAGTCAGAGTACCCTGGCTGATACCATGCTCATTTTTACCCATGCAAATGTTTGGCTTTGACTCCATCCTGGAGAGAAATATCAGCTGTACTGCTGCCATCAACATCTTCTTTTTTATAGATGTTCGAGATCGGCCTGTTATTAGTGTAGTCCTGTTTCTCTGACTGTGACTGGCTGGATGTGTTCTCTTCATCCTCTGACATGGGAGCTGGTTTCCTGGATGGGGCCGCCTTTTACAATAGCTTTTGGTGTCTCTGCTTCTGTCTCCTTGAACCCCAGTTTCTTAACCCTTACACTGAGCCTGGTTCTGGTTCTGCTGGAGATTTCTTCCTGTTAAAAGGTAGTTTTTCCTCTCCACTGTCACTACAAGCATGCTTAGTGTGTGGGGATTGCATTCGAGTCAATGAGTCAATGCAATCAACTGGTTTTCCTTAGATAGAAAACTTTGAATCAATTTGACTGTTTGATCTGGTGAACTGTAAAGCGCCTTGAGATGACATGTGTTGTGAATTGGTGCTATATAAATAAACTGAATTGAAAACATAGAAGGTGAATTAAACTATGTCCTACAAAAAAAAATGTTTTTCGTATGATTTTACTCAAAATGTCCACAATGAAAGCAAAGTTATATTTGTTGTTGGTATGCAGAGAAGTTGGTGATTAAAGATAATTCAGATTCTTCCTTTTATTAATTTTAGCTTTTTTTTTATTGATTTCCTAATTCATCAAGAGGAGAATATGAACATATATGGCTCTTTATAATACAGTTTTATGTGTAAAAAATGTATGCTTAAGAGATCAAAGTTCTAAGTTCTCAAAGAGAGCAAACTAGTTCCAGAAAGGGCCGTGTGGCTGCAGGTTTCTTTCCAGCCAAGCAATAGTACACCAGACTCCATTCATATCATCGAGTCATCATGTTAAGAATGGACTCCCTTGATGAGATGAATGGAGTCTGGTGTACTTGTGGTTGGAAAGAAAACCTGCAGCCACACAGCCCTTTCTGGAACCACTTTGATACCCCTGCAAAGTTTAAGGTTAAAGTTGTTCTCAAAATTTCAAAAAGACAGAAAGTGGGTTTTGTAATAATTAGATTATCATTTTTTAACATAACCTCAGAGGTTTTCTTAATCAGTAATAGAGTAAGATACCTAGCAGTAGATAAGCTCTATACCTTAAGCCTGGACTCCAGTTTTTTAGCATGCAGTAACAGCTTTTCTTTCAAGGTGTTTATTTGCTAAAATCAGCAATTATATATATATTATTAATTTTATAATAACAAGCAATTATCTTCCCTTGTCTGTCACTTCTATAGTTACATAACTGGGTTGTCCTGATGGTTTTATAGTAGTTGTTTCCTTCTAATGTTTCTGCATCCTTGTTCAGGATAGGGGAGAAATCACAGTAAAGTGATGATTTCATGCAACATTTTACCAACTCATTATTTATCATTAGCTGAATTAGATTTAAACAGAACTGAAAAGTTGGTAACAGATGTTTTTCACCTGAATTGGAGCACTATGCTGGATTTGTTGTTTTGTGAGTTTAATTAAATTGAGCTGAATTGTTCATTGGGTTGCCAAGTCACATAAATTGATTGTTTCAGATATACTCTAAATTAGAAATACCTAAATCTTGTGATGTACTAAGTAGTACTAAAGGATGTATTAATCTGTTGCGCAGACTTGTTGGATCATAGATTCTCGCAGCCCCTTTTGTATTACCCCTTTCTTTGGCCAGGAAATCACATCATATATCCTAAAATTTAAAAATAATGATTTCTATACTTTTTAGACAATAATGATCAAAAAGCTAATTTAGAAGCGCAACCAAAACATGTTTGATTCATGAGAAGAATTTGACAAATGACAAAATATTAAAGCGATAGTTCGGTATTTTTGACATGAATCTCTAGGGCATCCCCATCACCAGCGGCATGCAATCACACTGACTTACCCCTGGCAGCGTCCTGTGAGCAGAGTTATCGTCCAGTTTTGGTCAAGCC
>NW_015150738.1:572313-597022 GCF_000732505.1 Cyprinodon variegatus
TATATATATATATATTTGTCTATATATATAAATATATATATAAATATATATAAAAATTACATATATATATATATTTTTTTTTGTTTTCCAGCATATTATTCTCAGAACATGCTTACTTTGAGTGTCTTTGTGTTGCAACTTTCCAGAGGCCAAGCTCCTTAATTAGTCTTTGCTTTGTAAGGCAGATTCAACACCATTGCCGAAGCAGCCAGCACACCTACAAGAAGCTTTCATGTATCCAATTCAGCCCTCAGACCTCTTTTTTACTAGGGTAAATTTATTCCACAAGCTTTACTTTTGAAGAAAGGTAGTGGAAAAAACAAATTTGCCTGAAAAGTGTCTTTTTTTTTTTTTTTTTTTACACGGAACCCAAACTAATTAGAAAACTGCATCATGGAGCCAGTTATCCATGTTTTTATCTGAACAGAGCATGAAATAAATAAGGCTGGGATTAAGTATGCAGCCAGGAGGTGTGGAATATATTACAGAGATGACTGGTCCACACAAAGTATTATCTGAGAAGCAAATTCGCCTCATGTGGATGAATCTCTGGAGAAATTTATAAACAAGGCCAGAGTTGATGGAGAGATGAAGATGCAAACGTAGAGCAGAGGGCAGCTTCTAAACAACTGCTTCTTGAATATAATCTTTAATAAAAAACTAATGACCTATAAAGCTGCATTCAGGGGTCAGCAACTCTGTTTCCCTGAAAGAGAAGATGTGACAGATTTGTAGATGCATGAAATGCGGATAAACTCATAATGTCATATGTATCTACAAAAATGACTGAAGACTGAGATTTCCATTTCAAATAGGCAAGATACTGACAGATACAAAGCTCTTATTGGGTGGATGGCCCATGTTGCTTTCATTCCCTCCGTATTGAACATTTTTAAACTCTGCAGATGAGATTTATTGGTATTTGCCAACAGATGTCAAGTTACTTTCCTGGTTCATATTTGGAACTAAAAAAGGTAAATGAGAGGAAAAAAGTATTATTTGTGATTGATAGGTGAAGCTTGAAACAGTTTTGCTTCTCCTTCCTCCACCACCGCTCTATCTGATCATGAGGTGGAAAAAAACAGAGGCTACAAATCAAAGCTGCTGATTTTAAGGCTTATTCGTCATCCTGGCCATCACCTCAGCAAGGACATCAAATAAGGTATCCATGCGACTGGCCTTGTTACACTTAGCGTGACAGATTGAGAAATGTTAACTCCAAGGAGACTCTGGTGCGCATCCAATGATAATCTATAACTGGAGGTGCACGACAAGTTATTGAAGTTAGAATAAAAACATCAATGAGTTTTTATTCACATGCTCAGCATCCGGACCATGTGGGTTTAAGCTTTATGGTAAGTGCATGTACCACAGCTTTGCAACAATACATTCCCAAACTTTAATTGAGATAATACTTATTAAAGAAGACAACTATTTAATTATTATTGCATAAAGTTTTTTTTTTTTTTTTCATGGCAAGAGTTCTTTACTGTAGGAAGCAACACATTAAAATATATTAGATTATCTGACAAGTGCTGGAGGGATTGTAGCCAGACAGGAGAACTATAAAAATTATCATGGAAAAATATTAGGAAAATGTAAGGAAAAGTATAATTATTTGTAGAGAAAAACTATATCTAGATTTGCGAATATTTGTGCTTGTTATTTTACCCAAAACATTTTTTTAACAAGAAAACAATGCAAATAATTACTACAGTAGCAAAAAAAAAAAATTATAATAATAATAATAACAATCTTCAGGTAAAAATAATAACCCTTGGGCAGAGACCCTTGATGGGAAAGAGTTAAGGAGGTGATGGTAATGGGGGGAAAGAATACTGTAACAACAAAATTACAGTTTAAAGGTAAAATGTTTTAAGAGGAATGGGCACTTGTACTTTTGGAGATAGAGAAATTATAACTATCCTAGAGCTCTAACTATTTTTATTTTATTGAATGGATATGAATACAGAATGTGTATGGTTTAATATCCCATTCAGTTATTTTCTTTTAAATTTTTACTTTATACTGTCAGTTTTGAGATAGTTGTTTCTGCTTTTCCCTTTGTTGTGATTTCCTTTGAGGTGAGAAATGGAACGGAAGGAAGAAGAGAAGGAAAAGTTCATGTTGGTTGATTTTTTGCTTACTAATAGTTGCGTTGTTCCTGTAGTTTACTTTGTTTTTATATACCAGCGCATTTGGTGGAAAAAAGGGAGAGGAAAACTACTACTTATGAAATTCTGTAAAGATTTGTTTTATGCCCTTTTAAAAAGTGAAAAAAATTTAGACTTTATTTTATTTAAAAGTCCATCAGTTGTCCATCACAAGTAACCATTAGCGAAACTTTGGAGAAGGGAGTAAGAGTTACTACAGAAGACCACCTGAAATCTAAACTGATCACAGAAAATGTGCCGTATGTTTTCATTAACAAAATTCAGCCTCAGTCTATCATAGAACATGATGGGCCGGAAGTACTGTTGAAGCCTGCTCAAAAACAGTTCAGCCAGGATCAGCAATGCTTACACCTAAAAAATTAACAAGGATTTTGTGTATTTTATAGTAATCATGATAGAAAGATGCGTCCCCCCCCCCCCCCCCCCACTTGTGTTCTTATTTTACTGTTGCATCACAACAGTTTTATCTCGCACAATGAGATGGTTTAAAATCCCCTCCACCCATAAAATAAATAATTGATAACAGTTAACAGGAAGAATGCTTATTAAATTGCAATGTGTAGTTTAAATAAAAATAATAAATTACCTAACGCTTGTAACAGCGATGCACCTCCACTGGAGCACGCACTGCAACATCTGATCTATATTTCCTAATTATGCAAATGCATCACTTTCGTTTCTCTAAAACTTCAGGCTAAGACCATAAAAATAAAAAGGTATTATTTTTCCTGTAAAAATGATATTTTGTAGAAATGTAAGCATTATTTTAAGACTGATCATTTTTTTATTATCATGTGGTATTTCTTTATCTCAATGTTTTGAGGAGCTATTATTTGATGGCCAAAGATTTCAGAGGACTTTTTCCTGATTATAGGAGTCTCCCATTTTGACATAGATAGATGTATCACTTAATCTCTCCATGACACATATCCAGAATATTTTGGCTACTAATTCATCCTACTGTTTACATTGAGCAAAAATGTGCAATTTTTGACCTCTCAGTAAGTTGTTCCCTCATAATTCTTTGGAGAAAAAATTATTTTATTTTGAGTACTTTCTTTCTTTACAATTGCCAACCTTAAGAAAATAAACTCCCATTTTGTTTTGTATTTCTATATTGGCTGAAGAACAGCCTGCAGACATGGACACGGGGAGACAGAGATAAAGCTGTGGCTGGTCCTCTGTGAAGTACTCCCTTAGGAGCCAAAGGACATTATACCAGAATGAAGATGGAGGTGCAGTGCTGGAGCATACTGTCACTGTGGGACCCCTGGCAGAATGAAACTAAAGATTTCTTTCACACAAGTGGGATTGTTTATGATACTGATCACATCGAGATCCAAGGCCCCTGTGTGATTCAAGGACAAGAAGAATCAGGGGTGAACCTTTTTTTTCTTTTTCCTCTCGCTTCCATCGTCTGAACCAGAATTAGAGGCATGTTTGAAAGGATGAGCTCTTTACTGCCCAGAAAGTTTCAGGGGAAACTTTTGGAGAGTTTAGCGCTCAGCTTGAATTTATTGATAATTACAGAATTATTTTTTATTATTCCTGCCTTGACCCTTTATTGCCTTATTATTTAGTATGTCTAACTATCAGTGTCTTAATGATAATTTCATTGAATAAGTTATCCATTCAATTTGCTCTTGGTTCTAAAGTAAAGTGGTCTAAAGTACACTCTCAGTCTGAGAGCAAAATATTATTTTTTTTTATTTCCAAGGCCTCATTTATAAAGAAATAAAGTTTATGTCCTACAGCAACACATCAACAAATCACTGCTTTTTAAAAGCCATGCAACTTAAAGCTAGCTTCAGCTGGTTTAGGTGAAACACTTTATTGCTCAATGTTTTTTGTTTTGTTTTTTGGATTAAAATTGCTGAAAATGGAGCAATATAGTGCAATGGCTATGTAGTGATTCAACAACACAAAGCACTTTAATAGCCTCCGCTTCCACTGATGAAGCTCAACCTTTGCCTTCCCTGAGTGCCCTGAAGCAGCTTAGTCATGCGTCATGTTTGAATCACATCCGTCACGCTAGCCTTCCTGCAACAGTTGTGCAAGACATAAAAATTTGTTCTTTTTAAGCAATATGAAAACAGGGTTGATAGACAAGGTTTAGAATAATTTTTGCACTCAGTAATATCCTCTGCATACAGCTGTTCCTACAAAAGGTTTAAGAGTTTGTTTACCAAGGTGGAGGGGTATTCACTTTGAAAAGAGAAAGAAAGTGGAAGCATTAAAATGAGACCTGCTGCTTTTTAAAAAACTACAAGTTGACACAGACAAGATGTATAATGCAGCTTATTGCCCACAGAATGCATAAAATCAGTTGATTAGGACAAGGAATTATTTGAACTTTCTCAATAGAGTCGCTTTAATTTTTAAAAGAAGATGAAAGGAAAATGTTATAGATGCTTTAAGCAGGAAGGTATTTTTGATGTTATGCTGTAAGTTTGTGATATTTCTAATGCATTTTTGTATTTTTACTAAAATACTAAAATAAGGTCTCTGTTGGATGATGTCTTCGACCCCATGTATGAAGCTGTTTCTGAACTGGAAAGCTCCTTTAATGACAGACTACTGCACCCTAAATGCACTAGGGAGCGTTATCACAGATCCTTCCTGCCAGGAGCTGTAAGACTTTCTAACCATCACTGTAAGTTGTTACATTAATGCTGATTTTTGCAAAGTTTCTGTCTTAGTCAGTTGAATAACATGCTGCTGTNCAGAAGCTGTAATACTTTCTAACCATCACTGTAAGTTGTTACATTAATGCTGATTTTTGCAAAGTTTCTGTCTTAGTCAGTTGAATAACATGCTGGTGTTGCTATTATTTTTCACATATCCATTACTGTGAAAACCGTCCATTCCTGTATATTGATTATTTAATCTCCAGATACAGAGTATTTATATTGTAAAGACAATGTACAGTATTTTATTTCTTTATTTTTTTTTTTTTTAACTCTGTCACCTACTCTTTTTATATACTTTCTAAGGTCCACATTGTGAAATCACTTTTGCTATGACCTTTTGCTGTTGCTATAACAACACAATTTCCCCATTGTGGGACAATAAAGGGATTTTCTATTCTATTCTACATGGCAAAAATTTATTTTATTTACATTTATTTAAAATTTCGATTAGTTTGACTTATTTTTTTTTTTTTTGGGTTAAGTGTGTTGTTGAATCCAACATCTTCTCAAATAATTATTAAATAAAACCTCAAAAGTTTTCAATTTGAAATAAATCTAAACTATTTACATTAAATGATTTTGGTCAATGGCTTAAGCCAGAATACATCTATGGGTAATTCCCCTAAAATATCCTGATACTCAAAGCAGCTTGGAAAAGATATATGGAAAACAAACTCCTACAGCTGCAAATTCAGAGACAGAGCTTCATTGAATCCTTGAAGGTCTAAATAAAAGTCAGATGCTTTACAGAGTATTTTTTCTTCCTGACTTTTTTATTTGGCAACAAACATTTTTTTTGTGTGAATTTTTCTCCATCATATCTGTCTCAGATAAACATCAGTTTTTGACAGTTATGTGGATTCCTAATTTATGCTGAAGAGCATCATTAAAAATTTAATGGGGCTCAATGTTTTCAGCGAGACAGCGAGCTCTTGTCAAGGTAAACTGATTTGAATAAAAAAATCAAGTGCTGAAGCACAATGAGATAAGGTGTCATATTTTGACATAAAAGAGATTAAGTCTGCAAAAGGAAAGTGAAGGAGGTTATTAAAACTTGGAAAATAATAGTCAAGTCCTGAAGCGCATAAGTTGAACCTTTTTTAAAGATTATTTTTAACAATCGCTTTATTCAGCCTATTGAGGATCTTGTTCGATTTTCTTATTTTTAAAAAGCCTCTGTCAGATTATTTCATATTGCATGTAAAACTCGTCTTATGAAGATCTGAAGCATAAATAATGAAACACTTTTTTTAGAATATCAAATGCTGGTACATCAATAAATGATGTGCACTACATTATACAGAAATCTGTATATTTATATATATATATATATATATAAATCAGGATACTGATATGGGTTGGTTGAGGCTTCTGACTCACATGCAGGTAAAAAAAACTCAGGAATCAGAGATGAAATTTAAACAGTACAAAGTTTTTGAATGTGCAACAGTGAATCTATTCTGTTGACCATGGAGTAACAATCAGGTATGGAAAATGGCAGTTTGTGGAACCACAAGCTCTGGAAGAGAGAATAAGGTGAGTCATAAAGCGAAGGAACGAAAAATGGGGGAGATGAATAGATCTTCCACGGATGAGGTTAACAGATCTGTCAGGGGGAAGGTGAGTCATCAACAGGGTTGCACTGCAAAGAATCAGGTGAGTAACCAATGGTTTGTTTGGTTTGCACAAGGTCAGGAATTCAGAGAGCAATGAGACAGCAGTGGCGCTGGATGGACCATTAGTGCAGCAAAGCCTGCTGAGCAGACAATATCACAGTTTGATGGTGTAACCAGTGGAATGGAGACCAGTAGTACGAATCCAATCCAGAATGTAGTGGAGGCAAGTTCAGTGAGGAACATGAACAGGTGGAACTCGAATGCAGGTGGTTATTTTCAAAGTAGGAGACCCAGATATTACCGGAGTAAACGCAAGGTATAGGTAGGGTCAGGTTTGGTTCCAAATGCTCAGAAAAAATATCAGGAGGAGGCTTGATGTTACCGTTGCTGGTTAACACTCAGGCAAATAACGAATGGCTTCCTGCTCCTCTTATGCTGCCTGAGGAGTGAAATTGATGAGCAGATGAGGTGCCCGTGTGGGAAAGGTCCAGCAGGAGATGGCACACCCAACCTAGCAACCAGTCAAATTGATACAAAGTTTTCTATCTAAGGAAAACCAGTTGATTGCATTGACTCATTGACTCAAATACAATCCCTCACACTAAGCATGATTGTAGCGACTGGAGAGAAAAAAAATCCCTTTTAACAGGAAGAAACCTCCAGAAGGACCAGGCTCAGTGTGAGCGGCCATCTGCCGAGGCTGACTAGGGTTCAAGAAGACAGAAGCAGAGACACAAAAAGCAGCTGTAAAAGGCGGCCCTGTCCAGGAAACACACAGCCAGACAGACGAGCTCCGAGCCAGCTCCCATGCCAGAGGACGAAGAGAGCACATCTACTCAGTCACGGTCAGAGAAACAGGACCACACTGGAAAACAGGCCGATCTCCAGCATCTATAAACAAGGGTGTTGATGGAAGCAGCACAGCTGATGTTTCTTTCCAGGATGACGTCACAGCCAAACAGGAACAGACGAGGCAAAGCTACTCTGAGAAAAAGCAGAGAGAGCAGAATGTTAGAGATTGAACTAAGAGATTCTACAGAGTGGGAGAATAGAGATAGAATGAAGCAGAATGATGAAAAAGGGGTCCCTATGTCCTCCAGCAGTCTAAGCCTATAGCAGCATACTGTAACTATAGAGATAGCTCAGGATAACCTGAGCCATACTAACTATAAGCTTTATCAAAAAGGAAAGTTTTAAGCCTAGCCTTAAAAGTAGACAGGGTATCTGCCTCACGGACTAAAACTGGTAGTTGGTTCCACAGGAGAAGAGCCTGATATCTAAAAGATCTACCTCCCATTCTACTTTTAGAAATTCTAGGAACCACCAGTAAACCTGCAGATTGAGAGCGAAACCAAACTCTCCCACAATGCTTTGCTCTCCTCGTAAAAGCATTGTGGGATTTGTTGTGGAGGCAATAAATAACAAAGATGGTGCAGGCAGATGATGAATAAGTAAAAGTAATTAATCATAAATCCTAAAACGAAAGAATCAGGACTGGCAAAGGCGGAAAATCAAAGTCCAGAAAATAAAAAAAAACAGCCATTTGGAATAGAAAAACTGCTACAATTGCAGAGTCAGAGAAAGGTGGGAGAAAAGTACATTACTCAGATATGATGCTTATCATCATCTTTTCATAGTGTTGAATTTATTACTGTTTGAAGAAACTGATTATAAGTTTACCTGTTTGTCTATGCACTGTCATAAACATTCAGTTACCGGTAATAAAATAAATATTTCAAAATTAGCTGCATCTGCAAGCTTTGGACATTGGTGTGATTTCAGGAACATTAGAAGAGCTCAAAACAAAAGAAACTCACATGATTTAAAACCGCAGCTCTTATATAAGGTTGCTTCAAGAGTAACTCAAACACATTTTGCACTATATAAATTATCTAATTAAAACACCAATGATTTCAATCTGTGCTACTCTCTGATAACTGAAATATCTAAAAAGTGATAATAATCTAAACTCAACATGAAGAGGAAATCATTGAACAAGCAGAGGATGGTTGAAAGGAACAAAGCTGGCTGAAGCATCACATGCTCTAATTATATTTAGCAAAGACAAAGAGAAGAAGAAAAAGAAAAAAAAGAACAAAGGAGACATTGGTCACACAATCTCTCTCTAGGAGATGTAGGTGTGGTTTCCTACTGTGAGGCATTCATTACAGAGTGAGCAAATCCAAAGAAATGTTTGCTTGGATGTTTTTTTTTTAACTCTCATTATATTCACTAGGCTTAAAAAAAATGAATTTAAATCTCTATGTTCTAATAGATCCTTGTGAACTTACTCCCTCCTGACAAACAGGCTTCCAATCCAGCAATGGGAGGCGGAGACAAGTTTATTCTTTTAAATCACACCCATCAAGATCGTATAGCTCCTCTAAAGCAACAGTCCATTTATATGAGTCTAGTGTGATTTATTCTAAGTTCTTTTTTGGCAGAAAAAAAAAGAATGAGTTGTTTCTGGTAAATACAAGATAGGAAGGATTGGAGATCAAGAGAGTGTTGCAATTTTCAGCAACTGTAAATAACTTTTTTATCCATAAATTAGTACATATTCCTTCAAAATAAAAAAAAAGGATGAATTTATTTTCCTTTAGTTGTGAAATTTCCATGATAGAGTTATATGGAAATTTCTATATTTTGTTTTAAATTATTTTTCATCTTAAGAATTTGCATAAAACAGCTTTTCATCCTAGGATTGTGATTTATAGCTTAACAGTAACCCTGATCTATGGTCAAAATCAGATCGATAGCGATTCAACTTATATCTACCAACTTAAGAAGTAAGGCAGAATACAAGGAATCATTAAAAGACCACTCTATAATTAAAGCTAGTCTCCCTTTTGGTGCAAGGGCAAAGCCTGTATCTATGATGCATGGGATGCAGGATTCCATCAGGGAAGGGAACAGAAGGCCACCTAGCATAAAATCTAAGCCATGCTTGTGTACAAGTTGTAATGACTTTTGCTTCGACTCCTGAAGAGAGCAGCCAACATGAGTCACACTATAGAAAAAAAAAATCTGTTTCTCAAACACCAAAAAAAAAAAAAGAATAAGATTTTTAACCCAGTTGTTGTTTTCATACCTATTGTCATCTAAGAGGGATGAAGGTGGGTTTTTTCTTTCATATTTTATCTTTTTTTTTTTTCTATTTTTGTTTTTTGTCTTCTTTGGCTTAATGAAAAATACACTCAATAAAATGTTAGTTTAGATACACCTAATGACTGCAGACTTTCAGGGCTATAAACAAAGTCAAAATCCTGAACACTGACTATAAGCTAATTGCAATTCACAAAGCTTAAAATGAACTACTGCCAAATACTTAATACATAATATCTTTGTTTTATAAATCTAACAAAAATGTATGTTGCCTATTATTCCGACATTTATGAAATAAAAAAACATTTTTTGTAGTTTTTGCTGTCTTAAAATCCTTATTATTTAGTTTAGCAAAATGTTGGTCAGTATGAGGAAAGCCTATTTGTCTCTGTAAACTGTGTGAAATCAAAGGCAACATACCATAAATGTGTTTTTTTTTTTTTACTTTTTTTAAAGGAGGGCCACACATTTTCTCATAATTTGTATATATTCCATGCACCTTTTTCTTCCTTTGGCACATTCTTCCTCTTTGACTATTTTAGCTGATGTAACAAGTACATTTCTCCACTGTGAGATCAATAAAGTCAATCAATCAATAATATTTAAATGGAAACAAATACACCAATTATATTGCTTATTATCTCCTATCGTTAACAACAAAAAAATATGTACATGGGGTAATGTGTGCTGATCATGCAACACTTAACTTATATGGGTCAACACTTTCCGTCATATTCTTACATGCTGACAACAAAGCCACCCACTCCTGTTTGAAGAAAACGATTTTTAACAGTTTTTTCCTTCAGGATACATTTTCTTTCTTGATGTCTGGAGGAACTGAATATCCACAGATTCTCACCACAAATTGTGTGACAAGTCAGAAGCACCACACAACACGAAACACAGCGCCTCAGAACAACACCACATGCTGTCAAGCTTTGAGCTCAACATGAACAGGCACTTACTGAAGCTGGACTTTTTGCATGACGTGTATTAAAAGAGGCATCAGATTTTACCACTATCAGAGTGTCATGTAAATCCAAAGCTCACATGAAGCAGCTGTAATCCAAACAATCCACTGAGATGCTTCACAGCTGCACAATTTCATTCAATGGATTTATTTGTAAAGTTAAATAAAAGGTTTGCTGTCCATTGAATTGGAAAACGGTTTCTGCAGCTCAGAAAGCAAGATGTTCTTCCTGTGAAGAACATCTTGCAATGAGTAATGAGTAAACATCAGCAGCATCTAATTACCTGAAAAACAAATCTCCAACTGGAGCTCTGCTCACAAACACCTTTTTAATAGTCTTTATTTTCTCATCTAATTTCTGACTGTATAAAGAAATGGGTTTTCTGTAAATCTAGATTGTACAAATAAAAAGGTTTTAGCTTTTTTTTTTTTTTTTTTGCATTCCATCCTTCAAAGCAAAAATGGATTGTTGCCGGATTTGTGCAGTACGAACTGATGCCTTGCCTGCGAATCAATGTGTTTCTAGCTCTTTTAGGCCCTGATCCCACTGTAAATGTAGCCGAAATTGGATTTTTTTCCAATCCTACTGTTATCTCACTTTTTCAAGTCAAATTTGAGCCACATTCATATGAAGCCCTTAATCTGACTTGTATTGCATCTTTTGGTATGTAAATGGCTTATACTTATATAGTGCTTTGGTCAAGTCAGGAGACTTTACACTACATTCAGTCATTCACCCATTCACGCACATATTCACACACTGATGGTGGCAAACTACATTGTAGCCACAGCTGCCCTGGGGCTCAATGACGAAAGCGAGGCTTCCGTACACTGGAGCCAAGGGGCCCTCTGACCACCATCAGTAGGCAGTGCAGTTGAAGTGTCTTGCCCAAGGACACAACGACCCTGAAAGCTGGAACTGGGGCTCAAACTGACAACCTGACAACTCAGATTTCATGGCAAATTCCTGCACCCAACGCCACTGTGAATCCAGTGAGAACAACCAAGGTAGATTAAATGTAACTTTTAAGTTGCTTATATTGCATTTGTATCATACTGCACAGTGAAAAGACAGCAAGACCCTGGAGCTTATTAAACTCCAAAGGCTGAAGATGTGATGCAGTCCAGTGTATCGGACTGCTGCAGGAACAGAACAAACACTCTCTAACCTCTTTAGCATTTTGAAGTCCTCCGTTTGTAGGGTTGTAAACACAAATTTCAGTACAGATTATGCCCTATTAAATAAGCCTTTCAGTTAGGGCTGAATAAAGTTTTATCTTTGTTTATTAGATTAATATATCTTTAAAAGTTCTTGACACAATACAATTCTAAATAAACATGGTGTCTGTAAAGATTTCAAAATCCTCAACCTGCCGTGCTGGCTGTGTCTCTCCCTCAAAACACTGAAATCTCCCTAAAATGTCACAATAAATAGTTTCTCTTTCCTTTTAATCATGTGTTTCCCACAAAACAAACACAGTGTCAATGGCTCCTGTTGTGCACATAAACCATAACATCTATTTCTCCATGTTGTGCTGCAGGCAACAACACTTATTCTAATGCACATGCAGGTCAGTTTGGAGCTGCAAACACATACTGAAGTCATACAAAACCAACATTCTAAAGCTAGAGGGAATAACTAGACAAAAAAAAACATAGAACTGAAAAATTTGACCGTTTTTCAATGCGATAAAGGTAACCTTATTCTCTGACGGCATCTTTGTATTTTTGTTTTTTTTGTTTTTTGCAGTTAACTTTGAAGTATACAAAATGATGTAATAAAAAAGCTAAGTTTGTGAACTTGTGTTATGAAGGACCACATTATGTGGTTAAGGCAGTCAGAATCACGAGGAAAGTTAACCTTGAGGTAATGATAGTTTTCACATTGATATGTGTTTTTCATTTCATTCTTGTTGTTTATTATGCTCTAACAGATTTTGCCAGATTCTGTTGTTATTTTTAGATTTTGCCATATTAATTCACTTCTCCGTAATCTTATTCAATTTTAGCTTTTTTTAGTTTATTAAATTATTTATTTTGCTTTTTAGTTCTTTTTATCTGTTTGGTATTCTCTGTTAGATTATATCCATGTAGCTCTCTTTACTGTTATTCATCACATACTGTTTTAACCATCTGCAATTATGCAATCTGCTTCCTTCTGTTCATGCAAATCAATCTCACTGTCTCACCTGATTATTGCACCATATATATATTTTAATTCCCATCATTCTTTACTGAATAATACTTGTTCATTAAATGTGTGTTCTCGACTCAGAACTACTTTAACCTGTTTTGTTTGGATTAGACCATTAAAATATTACCTGTGTGTTTTTGGACTTTTAATCAAATATTGACTAAAAGTCGCCATTCTGTTCCTGCCTGCATATTGGGTCCAGCCCCCGGACAGAGAGGGATAGTTTGAGAAGAAAATAGTGCTAATCTATGATGAACTAGGAACAAACATATTTCAAACAGGGACCACGAGAGGGACTTATTGATGTATTAACTAACTTGGTATTATAATAAACTCTATCAGGATTTTAAAGGCCAGTGAGATAAATACAGAGTGGGCGACATTAACTGAACATTAATGAACATTTTGTAAAGGGTTATACAAACAAGCAGCAACACTGCTGTAGAATTTGAATGAATGTCCTCCATCTATTTTGCATTTCTCCTGTTTTTCTGTACTTTGTTTTTATTTCCCTTTACAGTTATGTTGACAGAGGTAAACAGGTGATTTCACATGAAAAGAAATAACAACTCTGACTTTCTTCTGAGGAGCTCCATAAAAAAAGTGTTAAAGAGTCATCCTTGTGAGACACAGAATTGATTGACACTCCCCCTCACTTTAAATGGCAGTATAACATGCATGGCCTTGATCATGTTTTCACTAAGGGCAGGGAAATAATTCTATTCAGAGCTGGAAGGTCGACGTGCTGTAGCTGCAAGCTCGATAGGCTAATGAATATGTTGAGTCTTCTTTCATATTATGCTAGCAAATGTTGAAATTAAAGAAAAAATACATAAATTCTAAAAAGACATGAACTTGGAAAATTTCAGCTGTCAGAAATGTTTATAGGGTTTAGTTGTATATTATATATTGAAGAGATTAAAGTCAGTGTTCAACCTGGCAGACAAAAAAAAGGGAGAAATCTCTGTGATAATTCTTCTAAAAAAGAGATATCTGGATTGTTCTATGCATTGTTGATGCTTTAACAATAAACTGTGCTAAATCACTGAAGCAGCAGTTAAATATCAGGTTTGACTGTGAAGGCTCCCATCTGTGCTGACAAACGGAAACCGTAGACAGAAATTCTGATAGCAGATATTCGGGAAGACAGGCCTCCCTGTGCTGAGTCAACACTCTTAGGCCCGGTCACATCATCTCAGTCTGAATGGAGCTTAACTCAGAGCCGCTCGGTTGATACATCGCCCTGTCAATCTTCTCTGCAGGGCTCTATCGCTGTCGGATTCTATGCTGAGAGACATCTGTCAACATGTGTAACACACACTAAATACAAAACTAAAGTATGCACCATGTGGGAGTGAGCTATCAGAGCCAATACATCTCAAACTGTGTCGCAAACAGAAAGCCTAATTGGGAAAGAACGTGAGAGACCATGAAGTGAATATCTTCATTGATGTGTTGATTATCAATATGCTTATTATTTTAGAGCAGCTTTGGGGGAAGGGAATCCCTCAAACTTTGAAAAGTCAGAGTTTCAAGATAAAAACACATTTATAGAATCTAAATGAGTGCTGTTTTTGATGATGAAGGGTCAGTGAATGGATGAAGGATTCAATTAATGTTACAAAAGGGTATATATGATATTTTAACATATTTTCTTATCAGTTTAGGTTTGGTAAAACTTAGCAAACCTAAACTGCACCTCAGAGCAAATACTGATAGCAAATGCTGCCGGGAAATTCCCATAATGGGAAAAAGCACTTATAACCAAAACTAATATTCAAACCATTACATTGCAGGAGGTTTTTTTTTTTTTAGAGGACTAGCAATATTTCCTCCCACACTGACCTGCATCCTTCAGATATAAGTAATCTCATTTCTGTGTTAAGAGAATACAAAGTTCTAATGTGCCATACAGTGGTATTTTATCTGTGAAAAAAATGATACACTAAATATCACTGTTAAAAATCCGCTTTGTTTTGATTTGTCATTCTATTTGTCCATGACACTGAACATTGTGCTTTGTATTAAAACCCTATCTTAGGGAGCAGTGAGCATTTTTTTGTAGTAGGAGCTTTTAAGGGATAACACCGGCAGCAACAATCATACGCTCATATCTGACCACATCTAACACTGACACACACTTGTCATATGTACGTATCTGCATCTGAAACTCCTCTAAAAAAGTATGTACTTCATTTTGAACCGAAGACAAACCAAAAAACATGCAAAAAAGGATAGCGAAAAGTGCAACTTATCATCAAGTTTCTGTCTCTGTGGGCCTGGTTTCTTCAACACACAGAGTATTGTAATGAAAGCCAACAATGTGCTGAATATATCAAAGTTAAACTCATTTGTAAAACTCTAAAATGTTCAACTAACCAATCAACAAATTCCCCCCAAAACATAAGCTCCATTTACAGTACCCTCTGAAAACCGATCTGTGCCGAATTTGTACCAAGCTTGGATCAGTTAATTTTGCCGAGCTCGGTTCCTTACGACCATTTACACACCTCACTAACACAGTTCCTCGCCTCCTATTTCGTTGTTTGCGGAGAGTTAGGCGAAGAAGGCAGCCTTTGGTGAATTTACTTGACACAGTTGGCTTTTGGGAAGTAGATAAGACAAACAATAGTCTAATCAGGGCTTAATTACAGACACAGGAAACAACGACAGACATTGAGGTTCATCACACTGCCAAGCAGAATCACTGAAAATTGTCTGGCACTGTAGGGAAGCTAGTATTTTTATGAATGTCTGAAATTTTATGATTACGGAGGCTGAATGCAAGTAGATGACGATGTGGTCTGCTCATGCGCTCTTTGTTAACAGAGAACAGAACCGCGGCGAGCCCTACTATTGAACTAGTACCAGTTTAGCACAGTTCGATTGTGTCTGGCACGGTCTGGTTCAGTTTGGCATGCCATTTACACTTAACAGTTATCTCGTTCTTGGACCGATCTCGGCATTGTTTCAAAAAGGTAGTGTAAATTGAGCTAATGTTAAAGAGATGTTTGTGTGGGCACCAGACTGGCTACAGATATCACTCAGATTTTAAGGTTAGAATTTATCAGGCCTGAGCAGCGAATAGTGTTGTTTCACCCCTTTATTACCTGGTCCAGATACATTGAGGTATTGTTTCTCAGATAGTGTAAATAGGGAAACATGTTTAAGTATTAAAAGAATTCATTCCAGGCATGTTTTAGCAAAGCCATTGATACAAGCACAAATTGCAGAGGAAGAGCTCACCTTCTATTAGGCTCTTATGTCTCAATCATTCAGGGGATAAACCCACTAAAAGACAAAGCCTCTGCTGGCTCTCCCATTGTATCTAAAAGTCAGCCAGGAAATGTCTCACCTCCAGTCAGCATCCAGTCGTTCTCACAAAGTCTACAGCATTACAATATAAAGTGATGCTGGAGCCGCTCTGGCCACCATATGTCAGCACAAGAATGTCCATTTTGGCTGACCCACACAGCCAGTCTTCATCAATAGCAATGTCAAGGTCTATTGTATTTCAAAAATGTATTAATAATTTTTCCACAATGAATTGGCTGTTTAGAGGCCTGAACATAGACAATAACTCACAAAAATTTGCTAATGCTTTGGGCTTGGTGAAAAAAGAAATTTGTTAGGGTTTCACATAGGGCACATAAAAATGGCTCTACTGCCTCCACTTGAAATTTTCTAAATAGCCTCTGGGTTGCACTTACTTTGTTTTTGAGACGTGACATTTGGTATGCTTGTAGAATTTCCCAAGGCCTACAAAAAAGTCTATTAATGTCATACTTTTTGACTAATAGGAAGTCAACCATCTTGGATTGAGTTTTAAATTCTGACACTAATCCACCAATGTTGGATTGAACTCCTCCAAGGCTTTTGACCAACTTGCTTAAAATTTGGTTGCCATCGGGTGTCCAAAAAGGTCTAATTTATATGTTCTGCATAGAAAGCTGCAGAGACTAAAAACTCTTAGTGACTGATCCAAATGGAACCCTGTAAAAAATATTCAAATCAAAAGCTGACCTCCAAAGAGTCACGCCCTTGGGAACAGGAAGTCTCATGTAACATATGGCTTAAAGGCACCATATGTTACCTTTTAGTTTTTAACATTTTCATGAAAATATCTCACAGACTGAAAAATTGTTTATTCTCTCAACACTAGACAGCAGTAGCATCTATGTTGTTTGTATGCTGATGGTGATATCTGGATGTAGTTTAGTGGTCTTCCTTTGTTTTACTCTGATATTTTTGCTGCTGAATATAACTAACTACAGACAATGCTGCTTGTCATAATACTGTCAACTTATATAATGGATACATTTATCATGGATAAAGACTGACTCCCTAAACTGTCACTGTGTTAATCAGATCCTCCAAACTAAGAGGCATTCTCTCCATACAGTTTCAGTGGTCTGTAAAATGGTCTTAATGGCTCCATTGTGCATTGTGTGAATAACTAATAATCAGCTGCCTCAATACAACAAAGAGCAGTGAGTAAATTAGAGATGGTCTGACAATCTCATCAACATGAAACCTCAGCACTTCTAAAGAAAAAATCTATAAAGATTTTAAATGACCTTTCTTGAGTGGTGTCTGGTGTCCTAGCGAGGCAGAATAAATGCTGTTACAGGCGATCAATACTTTATGATTAGGCAGTTACTACTTCCAACAATAAATCTCATCTTTGTATTCAGTCAAAAATAATGTATAAAGCAGAAACTAGTATCTTAAAAGTTGTTTTCATTTTAGTCTTTGTTATTTCCACATTCAAAAGTCTCTGTCATGACGAGCAAAAAGTCATATACATTCAAACTCTTCATTGGGCTACAATCTAAATGGAATTCTCCTTCTTGATTATTCATTTGTAGTATAGATGTAGCCTCAAAATAGCATTTTTTTTCTCTTTTCATTTTCCCATTATAGCTATATTTTATTTCCATGATTATCAGCGGGTTGGAACTTAAACCCAGAACGGCTACATCAAGGTCTCAGCCCTCACTGCACCTATCACTGTAACCCCTGTTAGGTTTCCTGTTGCACAGAGCCTGTGCAAATGTGTTGTATAACAATGTATGCTCTGTGATTGCCTGGTTCATATGTTTGAAGGGAAACCTTACTGATCTTCTCACCCTTGTGGTCTTTAGCACTTCCATTATTCAAAACTAGTTTGGAGCTTGCTAATGTCATCTTTGTGTTTAGTTGTCTTAGTTTAAGTTCACTAGTCTAGTATATTATTTTAAAAATTGGTAGTCTAATTTCTGAGTTTGCAGGACCTTTTGAATTTGCTTTGAAATCAAGTACAACATGGTATTTACGGCCTCTGTCATTATAACAAACACTGTAAATGTCAGGGTTTGGTGGATGTTAGTTGAGGACCCAAATGCAGAGATGAGGAAGCAGAGATGAGTTCTTGCAGTTAATTTAAATGCAGATGGCAACAGAAGGAAAAATCCAGGAACAATTAAAAAAGCAACCAAAACCAGGAGATGCCAGGGAGAAACACACATGAGGAGCATAGCATTGAAGAGGATCCAGCAATGAGGAACTGCACAGAAGATGTACAGTATATGAGAGACAGGACAAAGGATGGGCTAATCAGCTGATAGAAAGCAGGTTTGGATAGAAGTAACTAGAAGTGAGCTAGGGGAAAGGAGATTGGCACAAGGGGGCAACTGAAAGTAACTCAGAAGACAACAGCAAAAAGAATACAACACTGAATACAAAATGAAAAAGAATTTAATGACCAAGAAAACACAGAATGTCGTAAATAAAAGTGTAACTGAAAACTCAAAAATAAGTCCACAAGGGCAGAATCAAGACAGTAAAGTGCTTTAAATATTGCAAAGAAGAATAGAATAATGTAGAATTTGCTTCCTTTTATGCAAAGTAACAGCGTACCACATCCTGATAAACAGCAAAATCTTTGCAGAGAGGGTTTAGTAATTTTTAACTGAAAATGATATTAATATGATGAAATATAAAGAAATTATATGAAACATCTACCAGTTCTTGCATTAATGTGGCTTTGGATAAACTGGCAACCCCTAAGCAATCAAAATACTTGCACGATAAATCCGGTGTAGTTCCTTACAAAGCACATAAGATAGTTTCCCTACATGTCGCAGCAAGGGGGGGCATCAAATTTGTTTTGAGTGCATATGCCCAAATGCAATAGAAAACATGTTAAAGAATAAACATACAAATAAGTACAGTAAGTATAATTTTATCTGACACATTTTCACCCCATTTCAAAGCTGCTTTGGATAATTGACCTCTTTGTTTGCTCACATTTAGGAACAAAGAGGTAAGATAATCACCTCACAGAATCCAAAGTCTCTTCTATAATTTATCAATTAAAAATAAGCTGATTTAGGTTTAGTTTATCTATATATCTTTTTCATTTCATTTCTACTATTTGTAGAGCACAAGACGAACATATGTCCTAGTGTAAAAATGTGTACGAATTACACACATTTGGGTAAAATGGGTGAGAATGTTTGCATCTACAAGCATTTACTGTAATCTGTGTAAAGAGTCTGGGGCAGATGCATGAAAGACATGAAACAAAATGTAACACCTCGTAAATATTACATAAACCATTACAAGTAGCAAATCAAGCTTTTCTGGTTCAACTAGCGTCATTTCTAGTGTCATGCTAAAAAATGTATATTAAACTTATCTGGGAAACTGAGTACACCCTTCCTGCTTTCAACAAATCTAAAACAAGAAGCAGCCGGCAGATGTTATTCAAATTTACTTGATTACCTAATCATAAACAACAGTGACTGCAATAGCAAAAGACACATTTTATAGAATATTGGTTTGTCAGTGCCAGGTTGAAAATACTTAAATAGCCATTATTTATAAGAGAAGGGAGCCCAGCAAATTAATTTCCAAGTCCATTAAGAATTAGGCCACTGTTCTATTTAAGGCTCCATATGCATCTGTTAGAATTCTAAATGTCCATTATGTTAAATATTAAATGAGAAAAAGACAAGAAACAAAAAGAACAGGTATCGTTTGTTAGGGTACGCAAATCCATCTGATGGATCCACTATGAGAATACCTTTGGAGAAAGATTAAACCAAAGTGGAGCTTACCCATAAAGCAGAACACAATATTTGGTATAACCCAAACCCAAACACATCCTAACCCAACTGTCGAACATGTTGATGCCAAAAATTATTTCGGGTAATTTCATAGCCACAGGACACCATGCATTCATGATGTAAACACTGAACAATTCAACAGTCAAAATACAGAATTTTCTCCAATAGATGCATACATATCACTGAGTGTATTTTTTCATGGATTGACCAAGATCTCAAATAATCGGTTAAGGACAAGCTAATAAAGGGTTATTTTTTTTGCCTTTTGTCCTGCTGCAGTTTAGGCCGCTGAGCGTCAGCATTGTCATCACAGTTTGATGTTGATGAATTACTTTAGATTACTTGCTTAGATGTGGAGGGAAGATGTTTTTCTTCTGTATATTGGATTTCTTCAAAGAATGATGCCAACAGACATCACCCAAGGCAGAAAGTATATTATACTGACTAAATCGATAGTTTATATGGAAGAACTCTTCCACTTTTTTAGCGCTCAAGAAAATTGTCTCTCCCTCAGTAATGCCTTAGAGCGCTTTGTAGTGTATTGTCACCTGGATTTAGTGGAGTATGCTATTTTGGGAATAAGCGTACTTGGTTTGATTGGTGAAGGTACACAGTTGCAGGCACTTTAAGTGTAAGTGATAGCAGGTGTCCATCCTCCTTTGTATGTCCTGGATGCTTTAGATCTCTTACATAGACTCTAAGAAGAATTAGTTATGCTGCACATGAAACTCCCCAGTATGGAGGGCTTTAAGCTGTGATAGAATGGCTTTAAGATTCAGTCCATGAATTCACTTTAAGTCTGGTCAGGGACCTTTGTTAAATTCCTCATGGATGTTTCAAATGTTAAAACCCCTTCTACCATATCCCATTTCCTCCACTGCACACTAAGACTAAATTGGCATAAGATGGACAGAAAATTACATAACAACCTTGGCAGAAAATAAGCATAGTGAGGTTTGAGAAGTGGTATCACTTTAAAAGAAATGTAGTGATATTTTCCTTTACATTTGCAACCTTGTGCAAATGAACAGGACTGGCCCTGCAGTCCTGTTAAACAAACTTAAGCAAAATATTTTTGATGAGAGATGATAAGACAGGCTATATGAGGGTTTTTTTTTTTTTTTTTTAAGTTAATAGAAGATTAAAACAGACATTAATTAAATAAAATTCTGCTGGCTGTGATTGTACGGATGTTTTCATTGGTTAGTTTTTAGATATATCCATGCTGACTTCAGTTAATTCAACTTCTTTATATAGTGCACACAACATTCTCAACACATGTCATCTCAAGGCACTTCAATCCAGTCATACATCAAGGGGCTAAAGCTACAATATTTGGCCAAAAGCTTTGGGTCATCACTTCAGATCATTGATTGTATTGTTTCCAATTAATTATATGGTCAAAGGTATATTATCAACCCTTCACCGGGGCATGTAGACTCTTTCTTTACAATTTTTCAAAGAGAGGATTGTACAATTTATTAGTCATTTTATTATTATAATAATAGGATTGTTTTTACCTAGTCATTTTTTTAAATCATATTTACATGTCTTAATATTTCATAGGCGAATAGTGGATGGATTTTGCTTACTCTCGGCAGAGTCTAAACCTGTAAAATTCCAGTGAGATTAGATCAAGAACTCAGAGGAAAGCAATTCATGGAATAGCTTTCAATGGCCCATCAGCTGCATCTCAGACTTACAACACCAAGTTCAATGTAAAGTTTGAATGTGATGTAATAAAGCAGACCACTACCTGTCTCGAGAGGTGTAAAGACATGTTCTCTGGAGTGATAAATCCTCCCTGTTTCTCTGGCAGCCCATTCAATAAGAGGGTTTAGCAGTTGCCAGAGGAACGACACATCTGATTGCAGTGTGTCAGGTGTGAAGTTTGTTACAATGAGAATTATAGTGTGCGGCAGTTTTTCAGCCCCTTAATGCCAGTGAAAGGACTGGTTAATGCTTAAGACATTTTGGACAACCTTATTCTCCTGACTGTGGGAACACTTTGAAAATGTCATTCCAACGTCACTGTGCACCAGCGTGCAAAGTGAGGTCCATTAGGGCATACATTAACCGACTCGGTGAGGGAGTGCTTGATAGCCCTGACCTCAGGCTGATAGAATATCTTTGAGGAACAAGGACATAAAGTGGGTCCTCCCATCCAACATCATTGGTTGTCCTCATTTATTCTCTCTGAGAAGAATTAAAGCCTTAAACCTCGCAGAAAGTCTATTTGAAATTAGTTGAATTTGTCACTTTAAAGGATGGACTGATATCATAATAAAACCTTTACATTCAGATGGGGTGTTTTTTTGTTGTTGTTGTTGTTCAAATGCGTGTAAAGTCAGGTTATCCAGAAGTTCTGGCAATATACTGTAATGTGTATATGCTCCAGTGTATTTATCCACCTCCACTACTAAAATGTATAAAAGTAATATGGGTAAACAACTATTTCCTTGAGCTTTGTATTACTTTTGAATTTAAAAGGACATCTGAACATATATATCCCAGTGGCTAAAAAACAAAACAAACTTCAGTGGAATGTTAAACCAGGGTCTCTTAACCCTGGTTCTCAGGGGCCACTGGCCTCAATGCTTTAGGCATCTCCCTGCCTCCACACACCTGACCTGAATGAAAAGGTGATAAATAAGGTTTTGCAGCATTTGAGGGGCCCTGGGGACCAGGGTTAAGAAACCCTGTACTAAACCATACAACCACAGTCAATAGCTATGAAATAAAACTTCAATTATGTCACCAATGTTATCCCCCTTGTTCTCCAGTATCTCCAGTAACAAACAAAAATTCCAGTCATTTAAACAGCAACATGTTGAGTTATAAAGCCATGCCAGGAACCAGTAATCATGCAATATGTGATTCCTATGGTCTAACAAGCCCACTGTGACAGAGTCTTATCTTTAAAGCAGCTATAATTGAAGGCTCCTAAACACTAAATCCATCTCTAAGGCTTCAAGAGACTAAAATCCAACACAAAAACGTCTCTATGAATCCATTGTGTATTTAGCTTTAGACTTTTGATAAGGAACAAACAATAATGTGTGTTTCAACCAGTATATTTGATCCAATACAGCTATCATGAAAAAGAGCTGACAATCAATCTGATATATTAACAACATAATTATAGTTAATTTAAAATTGTTACATAATAAGAGTAACTTAAAAAAAGGTAGTATTTCCTTTTAAATTACTAGTGTATTTCAGTCAATCTAATCATTTTTGAAACTTAGATATTTTCCTCTCCCGGGGGCAACAATCATATTAAATCCTAAGCAGCACAGTATGACATTCTGTATCTGTGCAAGAACTAAAAAGACATCGGTCCAATTAATTACACCTTAATAAAGGACAGCATTCATCAACAACCACACCAATACCTTATAATCAGGATTAAATCAAGAAGAAAAAAAATCTAAAATAGAACACTGACACAATTCCTAATAGGAAAATAAGCCTGTTTACTGAATAAGAATTGCATCCATTCATTGTTCATACATGCATTTCCCTGCGTGGTCTCTTGATAGGCGCCTATCTCCAGCACTTACTGGATGAGAGGAAGGGTAATACCTGGACATGGTGCCAGTCAATCACAGATGCTGAATAAACAACCATACAATTTAAAGAGACCAGTCTACCAAACAAGTGTTCTTTGGACAGTTCAAAGAGTGAATTAACAGATTCACAAGGAGAAAATGCTAACTCTATACAATGACCCTGGGCCAGGAATCCAACCAAGGACTTTGTGGCTTCAAGACAGTAGTGTTAGCACTGTACCAGCCATGTGTGATGCAGTCAAAAACATTTATGTAACCTGAGCTGAGGGGATTAACTAAAGGTATAGAGGAGAATGTTCTTTTTCCGGGTGGATCATCAAAGTAAGTGTTCCTCCCAACTGTCAATCATTCTGGTGATGTTTACGTAAGGCTACGTGCTCCTACCCATTTTCACTTACCGGTGGTGAGTCTGACATAGTGGAAAAAATCCAAATCTTCTTTAAGCTTCTATGAGCAATGCAAACAGCAACTTTTAAATAGAGCGTGCATGAGGAGAAATGGACTCTTGCATGCTCTCACATGCGTTTAATAGACGTTCTCTCTCGGGAGCGGGTACAGGGCTGTGCATGTGCATTCAGTGGAGAGGGTGGGTTTTTAAAAAATTTGCGAAAATCATCCTCTATACCAGGGGTCACCAACGTGGTGCCCGTGGGCACCAAGGGGCCCTCAAGGACAACATGGGGTGCCTTCAGCATCTTTTGAAAACAGAACAATTCACCAGTGGACTAAATCTGAAATGTTATTTTTTACTGAAGCTCTTATTTTGAAGCATTTATGAAGCATTTTATCATATCAATAAATTAGAAAATTTGAGGATTTATATGGATTTCATAATGAGAATATCTAAAAGCAAATAAAAAATGAAAAGAAACAATAGAAATATGTTTATTATCTATAAAGTTCAGGTGAACGCCGACTCCTCTAGTTCATAGGTCAGTATTGGTAGCCCATCCTATGACTCAGTACCCATAAAGTAGCCCTCAGCCTTAAAAAAGTTGGGGACCCCTGCTCTATACCTTTAAAGCTCCTTGTTTGACTGAGGACCTCCTTACTGGCTCTGTGGTTCTACTTCTTTTTTTTTTTGTCTCAAAACCAGACTGTTGGGATCCAAGGTTTGCCCTCCAGAGGGCGGTGTGGATCCCATTCTGTAGCTTCTGTTTCAGTTTGGATCCCTTCCTGTGAGCTTCTTTTCCTGTTGGGATCCAGAGGTTGCCCACCAGAGGGCGATGTGGATCCTTCTCCTGGGAGCTGGTTCTCAGCGCACAGCTGTTTCCCATCA
>NW_015150738.1:597196-634508 GCF_000732505.1 Cyprinodon variegatus
CCGTTATGTGTGTCCCTCTGCCTGTCTGAACCAGCGAACCCGTGAGTTTTCAGTTTAGTTTTTGATCCCTGAGTTTAACCTGTTTTCTGTCCTCTCTGCCTTCCAGGGCAGATTACCGGTGTTCATAAATAAATATTGGACTTTATCCTGCCTCTGAGTCCGTGAGTCCTGCATCCTTGGGCTAGCAAACCAACCACGCATCATGACACAGACAGGAGCCACTCATTGATAAAAAGCTTTCTATTAATATTTAAAAAAAGAAAACAAAATCCTATCTTTAAAGGTATATTGGAGGATTTTAAGAAGTTTTTGAAAAGACCCACCCCGTCCACTTAAAAAAAAAAAAACACATACACAACATTCTACCAGCTCCCGAGAGGGAATGTCTATTAAATGTGTACACTCTCTGTTTAAAACTTGCTGCTTGCATCGCTCATACAGGCTTACGTTCCAGAAGAAGATTTGCAATTTCTTCCACTATGAAAATGGGGACGAGCAAGTAGGACAGCCTTACGTAAACATATCAACAGAATGATTGACAATTAGGAGGACCACTTATTTTGATGATCCACCTGGAAAAATAACATCCTCCAAACTTATCAGTTTACCAAGCATTCATTTTCCATGTATTTGAATTTCTCATTCAGCAAAAACATTAACTTTTAAAGTTTTAACATATTCAGATAAGATTCTGTTGGTACACCACTTAAAGGTATAGAGGACAGTCTTTTATTTCTGGGTGGATCATTTAAATAAGTGGTCCTCCTAATTGTCAATCATTCTGGTGACACTGTATGTTTATGTAATGCTGTCCTTTGTGCTTGCCCTGTTAGCTATATTTTTCTGTGTTTGCACTTTCAGGCATATATCTATGGTGAGCTACAATTTCATTGAAGCTCACTTTTTTACCAGGGTTCTTTGGAAATGGCCAAGGGTCGTAAGAGAAAAAGTGTCTACAAAGTGTATGAGAGGAAAAGAAAGGCCTCAGAAAAGGCAGATATATCCCAGAATGCTTTATGCGGAGAGCTCTCCTTGCAAAGTATTATAGGATTCGCTGTCACAACAGCCCGCTGTTGCAATAGGCTGTTGCTACCGACAGCAGCGACTGATAACAAAGGAGTTATGACACCAATGGGGAACAAAAAGTAGTGATCATCTGTCTGAACGGTCAGTTAACTGAGTTCGCTATAAAGTCCACTATATAGTCCCCGCTCTTTATAGTGATTGAGGGATATAGGGGTTAGGGCGCACGTTTGGGCACAGTAAGCTTGTATGGGGTAGTGCACGCTCTCGCCACACAGTGGATGGAGGGTTGAGCATGTCCTTATTTTTTTAATCTGGAGAGGGTGGGTCTTTTAAAGTATTTGCGAAAAAATCCTCCACAATACCTGTAAGGGTCATGCTTGCATTCATAATGGGGACAGCCATCATTGGGAATTTAGAGGTACTAACAATAGTAAATTTAGCAGTGCAAAACTGGGAAATAGACCTGGTGGTAGATATTTATTTAGATCTGTAAAATAAATCTTAAAAGGATAAATCATTTCAAGGTGAGGAAAAAAGTGACTTGTAGTGAAACTGCCTTATTTATAAAGGAAAGATTTTTTATAAAAATGTGTGTTTTTTATGAATCAGAGGGTTGTTATAATTCTTACTTTTCTAAATGTTACTTTTCAATGTATGATGACCTGTGAAAAAGGAGTGAGTTGGTTTCCCAAGCTAATACACATCAACTAAAATAAAACTATTCAATGAAATAAATCTGTTTTTGAAATGAAAAAGAAAAACTCCATGATGAGCACTTTCTATTTTATCTTTTTTAGATTATTGCTGTTTCATTTTAGAGAAACCACTTTAACTTATATCCAGTGAATGTTTCCTTCCTGACAAATCTGATAACACCACTGGCCCCTTAGGTAGAGTGGAGCTGGAATGTAATTGGAGCTGGAAACCGATCTGGGGATTGTCACTGATGGCTCACACAGTCCCTTATAGCCAACACAATTTGGCCCTCAGGAGAGCCATCATGGCTTCACCTCAGCAAAATCTGAGAAAACGAAGCACTTATTCAGTTTGAGAGTGTTTTAGATGCTCTTTCTGTTAATTTGCAATGCCATACTCTGTGTATGCTCTGTACAGGCCACTCCATCAGTTATAAATAAGAGCCAATTAGCTGACAAGCAAGGAGAGCCTAATGTCATAAATGTGAGACAAGTCCAGGATGAATGTAAACAGCAACAAAAAGAGCAGCTGGGTGGGGTTATTGCAATATATGCTGTGCTGTACAGGATTGGGGGGGCAGTACATATGAATAATTCAATTGGGACGTAGTTGTTATTAATGTGATTCATGTTCTGTATGCTGAGAGTGAAGTCAATTAATTTTGCATTTCACCGAGGATTTTTACCCTGCTGTCCTTATTCCTTAATGGATGACTTCTAAACTTATAAAGCCTTTTAGCTTTGCAGGTATAGAGCTGTAGTAAGTGTTCTCGTCAAGATCTGCTTGCCAAAATCCGCACATTATGTGAGGTTAAGGATGAATATTAGAGCAGGTCAGAAATGGAGGAGTATAGCTAGATGTTGCAGGAAGTGTCTCTTGTATTAAGATTAGTTTTTTTTTTGTTCCTATTTTGTTTGAGACACTTTTAAAAAAGATATGCACTCTCAGATTGACCTGAAATGTAGTTGCTGTATTTTTTTTTTATTCTAATATTAAATGTTTAACTAGGTTCAAACAGCCTGATCCCTTAGTTATTTTTACTTTGCTTCCAGGCAGTTCGGCTTTCATGTAATCTTTCAATGTGTTCTGAATAAATGATGTTGTCAAGTTTTCCAAAAAGAAAACTTATTTATCTTTAGAGTTTGAGTGCTTCCATTATAATAATCTCTGTCCAATCCTTATATCTGGTCATGTGATTATATAGGGCAGTTTGTTGAGTGAAAAATAAGTCAATTTGCTTATTTTTAAACAAAATATTGAAGCTTTTAACTAGTATCTCAAAGTCTTTGGAATTTAAGATAATTTGTTCCACAAAAATCTGTTGTTGCGTGCTTTTCCACAAAAAAACAACAGCAATCAGGATGGAAATAAGGTTGTGTGAATGTGGCAAAACTATTGATGTGAGACAGGCTTGTGTGAGTATTTAGAAAATTGTAGATCTACTTAAATTTCAACATGTTAAAATCTAAAAATAATCAAATATTTAATGTCCAGCAACTATAAAAAATGTTTTTGATTATAAAATCCAGAGTAGGATACACAGAAGGGTTTGAGGTAAAAGAAATGAAACAGAACCTCAATTATTTATCCGTCAAAGCCAAGTTTTGTGAAATATTATAACTGAATAAAATCAGACAGCAGCAAGTAGATGAGCTACAGCAGTTAGAAAACCAGTCTGGGTTCCACTGCAAGTAAATAAATTAAGGCTACACTTTGCATCAGCTCTTAAAATTGGACCATAACAGACTGAGAAACTGCTGCATGGTCTGATCAGTCCTGATTTTCCCACCAATATATAAGATAGTATTTAGGCAATATATAATCATGAAAATACTTTTTCCTGCATATGTTGATTCAAAGGTTTTGAGGTTATATTGTCAACATTATTTGTCCCCAAATAGAGCAACTATAAACACCAATATCTGCTGGATTATGTATCTTGTCACAAAGCTTAAATTGTCTCTAACTGGTTTATTGAATGATTTAAATTCACTGTCCTCAATTCCCATGAAAAACTATGGAGATGCAGTGAATAGATAGCTCTGCATTATGAATAAGCTAAGAAATCGACAGTAACTGTTTGATGTTATCATGTGAATGTGGATCAAAAACTCTACCAAAGGTTTCTGACTCCATGCTGAATCTCTGACATTTTCAGTAGTTGCAGTTAAAAATTTAAACATGTGTTATTGTGACGTAGTTTCTCCCGGAAAAAAAGTGCAGTAAGTCTATTTTAAAGATCTAATTTTGTGATTTTTATTCTGTACTTAGTAGGAGCAAGACTCCATCAGCCATTGTGCTTTTTAAGTCAGTATGGTTTCTATGTCAAAGGGAAAGTCTATAGTAAGCAAATACATACATAGATAGATGGATAAACAAATAAATAAAATTCATCAGAAAATCAGCAGTACTACTTTTTACATAATTATTTAAAATGATATGGGAACATCTGGCTCCTTGAAAGAAAAACATGAAGCAATCTTCTAAAAAATAGGCTACTACATGATCTGTGACATTAGCCCATTCTATTTTTACCTTTCTGAATGAACCAGCACCTTCCCTCTGTGAATGGACATAAGAAATGCTTACTGGGTTGTTAAATTAATGAAGAGGGGCAGACATAAACATTAAGATCTGAAGTAAGGTCAGAATTATAAGCAGTTGTTTGGTATTATTTTGTTTAACCAAACACCAGGCTTAACTTAATTCCATACTTTAAGAAATATTTGATTACCCGTTCTTTAGTTAAATCCTTAGATTTGATTAAAATCTGCAGCTTATGACATTACACACGTTTCTAAATTTAAAAAAGAAAGGATGGTAAACAAACAGTGAATAATAAAAAAAAAAACATCTAATTGGTCCAGTTATGTAAACGAAACCCTGCTTGTGACCTTTTCCAAAGCCAACATTTTGATTTGATGTGACAGATAAAAGTGCAACTGAGGTATATTTTGTTAATGATGTCTCAGATGCAGACCCTCAGAGCTTTGACACTGAGTAAGCCCACACACTACTGTTATCATTATTAATTACTCCTCTGTTGTGCCTCTACTGCCATTTCCAGCTACAAAATGTCAGCTATGAAAAATTGGAGAACAGAGGGTATAAAAGAAATTAATTACATGTCTGCAGTGCTACTGGCTATGTGCTGAATGTTTTTAAGAGATCTGTCTTTGTGGGTTAAATGTGGCAGATGTCACAAGGACCACTAGTTGTCAGCCTGTCAGAGAAGCTGTTGGTCTGGAAAACATAGGAATACACAGAAGCAGAGGCAGGTTTAGAATAAAAGTACAATGCAGACTCCACTGATGTGTTTAAAGGTGAATGGTGTCAAGATCCTTCACAACTGGATGCAAACATTTCTAGTCTGTTACAGAAATTAATATATCATTGTAGTTTGTATGCAAAGCATTTGATTGTATTGTTTTTTTAATCACAAAACTGTAGAATTTGCAGATATATTATACATATGCAAAAATAAATAAAACTGTGTTTCTTATATTGGTTTGATATATCACACTTTACATATTAGCTGTACTATCTTCAGACATGAAGAAGGAATCAGTCTCCACCACTTGCATTACTTTTAAATCTAACAGCTCTGTAGCAATGAGAATAGAAGGTTTGTAATGTTACATGAGCGCCCTCTGCTGGTATGAAATCCCTCTGCTGGTATGAAATCCGAGATATATATATATATATATATATATATATATATATATATATATATATATATATATTGCATTTTGTCATTTCAGATGTAAATATATATATATTAGAATAAAAATATTAGCTACTAAATGAAATTAGCACATCATTAGTTTGTTATTTTAATATTTTGCTTGCCTAAAAGCAGACTCACTTTGTGGTCTTAACATATCTGCATGTTCTCTAGAGGTTGCTGCTTTTTCTTTGTTTTTAGTTGCCTTTTCTCATGTTTGTGTTATTCTACTACCTAATCATTTTCAGAGGAATGTGTGCTTATCCTATCTGTTAAGCCTTTTAACTCTTTGCAACGAATCAACTGGAACATAAAAAGGCTGAGATGATAAGGGAGGAACCACCATAGGTTGTGCACAGAATAGGCATCTGAGTCAAGAACATTTCATCTTTAGTCACTTTATCAACAACATTCTGTAACAAAGATGCAATTGATTTTCTGTGAAAAATTCCGAAGATTATCCCATCCGATGCACAAGGAAATCATTTTAGCACCAGTAATAGGATTATCTCTAAACAGATGAAGGATCATTAATCTCTCAGGTCACATGTTTTTTTCTTTTTTTTTTTTGCTGGTTTATTTTCCCCATTTCTTAAATAAATGACTGTTATATATAATCCATCTGCTGTAAGTTTTCACTTTTGGCCTGATTCACCTCTTTTGGTCTTCCTCTTGTCCACTTTCCTTGTTTAAAGACCAAACAAAGTCCAGTCATGTTCTGGCACAAGGACTGGAAATATAATTACGGAAAAAGCAAAGATGAAAGAAAATATTGACAGAGACTGTGAAAACCTGAAGAATTATTGATCTTTTTAAACGAATGATTCTCTCATGTTTTATTTATATAGACTTTGGTCTTTATAAGCTCAGATTAAACTGCCATGTATCTGTCTGCCTGTTTAAGTGGTCAGAGAATGAAGCCCAAGCAGAGTGAAACACAACACTCCTTCTACAGCGCATAGGAGTGCTAGAGCTGAGACTTGCTGGGACACTTTGTCTTCCTCCAGAGTTATTTTCATCTTCATTCCATCAAAGCTCATTGCCTCTTTGGAAACTGCAGACATGTTCTCTAGCTCGTCCTCCCTCAGGCACATCAAAACACATTTCATCAATTTTTGAATCTACTGCTGTCCCTCTGGTAACAAGCATGGTAATTTATATATCTGTCTCAGTTTTCCATTTGTCTCCTGGTTGTTGTGCGGAACTAAGAGAATTTCGAGTTGTTTCACAATCTATTATCTCTTAGATTTCCAGCCTGCAGTGCTTATTACGTTCGACCCAAATGACTCAGATGCATCACTCGTTTCTGACATCTGTTCGGCGGTTGTGATGACACAATGGGGGCAGATCTGTTTGGAGCACGCTCAGTGAAATGATCAGGTTTCTCTTTGATTAAAAGCAGGGATCACTTGGAGGAACTCAGCCACACGTCTCTACTGATAAGTGAGACACTCTTTAGTCTAAATGATGGGCCGCTTTGCATCATTGGTTTGTAGTAATAACACTAAATTTGAAGCTGGAAATATGTGATTCTTGTCTATTGAAGCAACCATGGGGAGATAAATGTCCCCTTTGCTCATACTATTCAGGTATTTCAGCCAGACAGACATTAAAGTATTTCAAGACCAAAGTACAGCTGGTGTCAGCTCATAAAAAGATGAATAAACGAATTATTGGTCATGTTCCAGGTTAAGCTGAGGTTGTTTAGAAAGTGAAACATTTTTAACTTTTTTTTGTAAGATAGTGAAAAGTTTATTTACGTTTTTAATCACCTTTGGTCTGGTTAGACTGGTTCAAACTGACATTACCAGAACAAACTGTTCAGAATGCTGAGGTTCACTTAAGAACTTGTATAAAAGATGCAGGTACATACAGCACTGTGAGAGATATTATCTAACTCCTAACAAATGTCTTCTCTGTTTTAAGTTTTGTTACATAAAGCCCAGCATTATTTGGAGCATATTTACTTCTTTTGTTTTATTCAACAACTTCAATTTCAATTTAGAAAGCCATGTTTACGTTATTTAATATATAAAAGCAAAGAATCCCATCCAAAACAGCCTTGTAGTTGTGGACCCAAATGCAGAGGAGAAGGAGGCAGGGAAGACTGCTTGCAAAATTTTATGAAAATTCTAGAACTGATGGACAGGGAAATTCAAGAACCGAAAAACTAGGAAACACAAGGGAGGCATAAACCACAAAAATGATGAGGATCTACCAATGAGTAACTGAGCAGGAGTATAACAGGTATATATGGGAGACAGAAACAATGGGAGGACTAATTAGTTGATAGGATTTAGACAGAAGAAACTAGAAGGATCTAAGGGAAAGAGACAAAATATACAACACTGCTTAAACATAGCAAATGGAAAAGAAACCAATCCCACAGAATGACTTGAATCAAAGTGTAACCGAAAACTTAAAAAGAAACTTAAACAGAAGTACACAAAGGGTAGAATCATGACACCCAGAAATAAGCCCCCCAATGTAAAAGGCAATAAGCCCTTAACAGTGTCATAGCCCCCTCTTTCTTTCCACTAATGTCAGACATTCTGGATTTCTGATCATTACCAGGCTTTTTCTGGTCATACCACAGCTTCTCTAAATTATTTCATAACAGACAATAAATTGGGACAAAACAAAACCTGCCTTTTGCATGTGCTTTTATTATTAGCAAAAGAGACTTTTGCTATCCATGCTCCAATGATCCATGCCTCTTCTTGTTTGGCATGGATCAGTGTTCTTCATTGGACCTTCTTATTTATGATCATTCAAACTTAAAATTCAAGGACACTTTGGATTTTATTATGGAAAAGTGTACATAAGTGTATTCTAGAACATGTTGTGTTTTAGAAAAAGTTATTTTTAAAAGGTTTAATCTGAAACATGAGCCTCATCGAAATGAATACTCAAATGTATTGAATATGACTGTATAACCTACACATTGTTTTTCCCTTTTTGTTTTTTTTGTTTTTTCACATTTCCTTAATTTAGTAGAAATTGCACTTTTATCCAGAGTACAAAATGTTACATCTAAACAAAGATGTATTTCACAGAAATAGAAATACAGCCTTTCCTATAACAGAATCTGTGATTTACCTTAAAACGTATAAAATGTGGTAAGGCAAGTATATAAGATAAAACAAATCAGACAGCTAACCAAAAGCATGGAATGATCAGTCTAGACATCATAAGGAAAGATAATTGGCTTTAAAAAGCTAGAACAAGTTTCCTCCTCTACTCCTCACTGTACACTTGTAGGATCTTCTTCCCAGCTTGGGAGCAGAAAGTAAAAGGTTAGAAATGTGGAGAATAATGGAGGCCTCTGGAAGATGACATTTAAATCTCAGTTAAAGAGAGACTCGTCCTTCTTGGGGTTTTTTTAACGTTACTTTTGTTTTAGTTCTGTTAATCGGTATTCATATTTTCTTGTTTGTGAAGTTTTATTTATTAGCATTTTGAATGTGTAATTCAAATTGACATATACACTCACCGGCCACTTTATTAGGTACCCCATGCTAGTAACAGGTTGGACCCCCTTTTGCCTTCAGAACTGCCTCAATTCTTCGTGGCATAGATTCAACAAGGTGCTGGAAGCATTCCTCAGGGATCTTGGTCCATATTGACATGATGGCATCACACAGTTGCCGCAGATTTGTCGGCTGCACATCCATGATGCGAATCTCCCGTTCCACCACATCCCAAAGATGCTCTATTGGATTGAGATCTGGTGACTGTGGAGGCCATTTGAGTACAGTGAACTCATTGTCATGTTCAAGAAACCAGTCTGAGATGATTCCAGCTTTATGACATGGCGCATTATCCTGCTGAAAGTAGCCATCAGAAGTTGGGTACATTGTGGTCATAAAGGGATGGACATGGTCAGCAACAATACTCAGGTAGGCTGTGGCGTTGCAACGATGCTCAATTGGTACCAAGGGGCCCAAAGTGTGCCAAGATAATATTCCCCACACAATGACACCACCACCACCAGCCTGAACCGCTGATACAAGGCAGGATGGATCCATGCTTTCATGTCGTAGACGCCAAATTCTGACCCTACCATCCGAATGTCGCAGCAGAAATCGAGACTCATCAGACCAGGCAACGTTTTTCCAATCTTCTATTGTCCAATTTCGATGAGCTTGTGCAAATTGTAGCCTCAGTTTCCTGTTCTTAGCTGAAAGGATTTGCACCCGGTGTGGTCTTCTGCTGCTGTAGCCCATCTGCCTCAAAGTTCGACGTACGGTGCTTTCAGAGATGCTCTTCTGCCCACCTTGGTTGTAACGGGTGGTTATTTGAGTCACTGTTGCCCTTCTATCAGCTGGAACCAGTCTGGCCATTCTCCTCTGACCTCTGGCATCAACAAGGCATTTCCGCCCACAGAACTGCCGCTCACTGGATGTTTTTTCTTTTTCGGACCATTCTCTGTAAACCCTAGAGATGGTTGTGCGTGAAAATCCCAGTAGATCAGCAGTTTCTGAAATACTCAGACCAGCCCTTCTGGCACCAACAATCATGCCACGTTCAAAGTCACTCAAATCACCTTTCTTCCCCATACTGATGCTCGGTTTGAACTGCAGGAGATTGTCTTGACCATGTCTACATGCCTAAATGCACTGAGTTGACGCCATGTGATTGGCTGCTTAGAAATTAAGTGTTAACGAGCAGTTGTACCTAATAAAGTGGCCAGTGAGTGTATATATGTGTATATATATATATACACACACACACATATATATATATATATATATATATATATATATATATATATTTATGTTGTGAAGTTTTATCAGTATTTTGAATTTGTAATACAAGAAAATATATATACTTAATAAACATTATTGTTCTATTGTATCTGCCGTTTGTTCAAATTTCAACAATATATATTTCCTCTATTTTTGTGAAGCACAACACAGATTTTTCTATAGATCTTATGTAGATAAGTCACTTTCAGACAATGATTCATCTTTCTGGATTCTGGATTCACTACAATATCAGTTCAATAAATCAAACAATTCACGTTGTGTATTATACATCTATAGAACAGTTGCTCTCAGGGTCTGTTTAAATCCAGCCAAAGATCCAAATAAGGTTCAAACGACATCAGTACAAAAGTGAAGTCCAGATCAAAGAGAATGAAGCGCCAGTAACCAACTTCACAGCAGCTCTGGCAGAAGCTGGAGTGTTTCTGGAAAGCAAAGTTTTTGTTTTTTTCATCCTTTACTGGCACACTGGGCTTAATTAACTTGGACTGTTTACTTTGAGACAACTGGCTTCATTTTGCTTTTGATGAATGATTGAAGCTCTGCAGGGGTGAAAAAAAATCAAACAGAGCAAACGAAGACAGACATTTAATGAATCTTTGACTGGGAGAGGAAAATTATCATAAAAACATGCAGAGACATACCAATCTGTGAACGAGGCAGTCCTTAATTAGTGAGTGTTACTGTGAATACCTAAAATGAGAGAACGTCTGTTGTTCTCAGGAAGCAGACTTAGGTACAACACAGCTGACTGAATAAATCAATCTGGAACAGGCTGTTTAATCACTTCCCTGTCAGCTGCAGTTTCATCAGCATGTTAATAACAAGGATACATTGCTATAAGAAACTTGAAATACTGAAGACTTGTCTGATAATGCTACTTCACACAGAAATACATGACAACAGAGAACAAGAGGGACAAAACCTTACAGTTTTGCTTTATAGCATGACAAAGCTTTAACAGCTTTGTAAGTTCTTGTTTAACAACGAGAAAGGAATTCATTGCAGGTCTGTTTGTGCACAAAACATGTGGGTATTACACATGAAAACAAATTGCAAATACAAAGCAGGCGGACAGACTGGATATGCAAGTCAGTCAGCATCAAAAGTCATGGAAATGCACTGGCTCACACCTCTCCCTATTTAACATTAACTAGCCATCAAATAAAGATAGTCACATATTCAAAATAATATATTTGTTGATTTTTTTAATGTTTTCTAATGGTAACGGAGAAGGTTATGGCAGGTTATTCAGCTCAGGGTAACCTGAGCCAACAAAGAGGCATGACCAATGTGACGCTGCACTGCAATCATTTACTGGCAGGAAGTGACTCATCCACGCCATATCTATGTGAATAAAAAGACAACTAATTTTCACAATAAAACACATAACCCACAGAAGTAAATAAGTGTCTACATAGCTAGTCCAAAAACAAATCTGTCGTAAAGCAGATCGCCGGAAGGAGAACATTTGTGATAGTACATGGAGCAGGAATATATCGTCAATAACAGCTACAATAAAAGATAAGGAGCCTGGTATTAACTTTCTGCTGAAACACAGAAGTAATTCTTTGAGACACATAAAACCCGTCCATTTTCCTTCACTCTTATCCCAGCTGGGGTCGTGAGAGGTGCTGGTGCCTATCTCCAGCTGTCTACGTGCGAGAGGCGGGGTACACCCTGGACAGGTCGCCAGTCCATCTCAGACACATAAAATCAAAATATGCAAATTTGTCTGTAAAAGGTTAAAGCGTCATGAATGTTCTCGTATAAGGGGAAGTGTGCACGCTTCTTTAAACATATTTTTATAGACCTTTTGATGTTGCAAAAGATATAAAGCTGTTACTGAGAAACACAAACAAAATAGAACTAGTTGCACATTGTAATACAGACAGAGTGTAAGCAAATTGCCAAATTTGTTTCCTGTTTTTATCTAGTGTTAAATAAGAAGAAATAATTTCCTGCCATAGATGCTGGAGATAAGCACTGGCCCAACTGCAACCCTGACGGAATAACCTGGAGAAGATAAATGAACACTGACGCACTGATGCAAGATCAGATGCATTCTTCTGAACTTCTTAGAGAGGTTTATACAAAATCAATTAATTCCAAAATCCTTCAGTTCAAAATATTTTGCATCCAAAAAAATTAAGTCTTATAAAGCAAGAAGCAGATTCAAGTCCACTTCCACACCAGTCTATTCCCTCATATTAAAACACATTATATTGTCTCTCAATAATCTACCACCTTGAATAAGCACTGGGTGAGAGGTGAGATGAAACAGGATGAAAACTCTATATGAGCTGCTAGAACAGTCGTGTGAATTGGCTGACTGTGGGTTTTGACCAAAACAGTGAGCACTATTATTGAGAAAACAGAGAATAAACACAGGCCAAGCAAAACTTGCAAATAATGCATAATTGCAGCGCAAAAACAGAAAGACAGAGGGGGAAGAGAGCTAAAGTAATTCAGTTTAAAATTAATTCTAGATAGTGTCGGAATAATAAAAACAATTATGTGCTTATTCCCCTTTATCCAAGGTTAACTTTCTATTTTTAGATACTCTAAAAAAAAAATACAAATAAACCCACTGTATGACTGAAAATGTCAAACTACTTCTATAGTCCATAATCGAGACTAGTCTTTGAGGCATTTATGTTAAAGCCATAATGTCATATTCTGTTATGACTTTGAAAGTGTTGATGTTAGAATCAACTAAAGTTCTCACAAACAGTCCCAATCTTAGTATTTCTTTGATGGAAAAAGAAAGTAATTACTTTATCAGAATCCCTGCTAATTTACACCTAAAAGGTGGCAGTTTTAAGGAAAAAGGGTGAGGAGGAGGTGCCATGGTGTCATGTTTGTGAATTAGGATCTCAAATTCAATACGAAATAAAAATGTATGGTGTGTGTTTTTAACTTAAATTTCTAATTAGTCGATAAGGGTTTATTTGGCACTGGTAGCAAGGATTTGTCAAGTTTTATATGGGATCAATGGGGAGCAAGCAATGGCATTCTGAGATTTTATTCATACGGGTATTTTTGCAGCACAGAAAAAAATGTACAGGACAAATGTATCCTTTCTTTATCTTCTGCGTTTAATTATAAGTCCCAGTTAAGCACCCTGAAAGCACGCGGTCTTATTTACTTTTTAAAACTGAAACAGTAACAAGACAAATATCACTGTTTTTAGTGTTTCATTGTCGTCAATCATTTCCTTGTTTCAGTAATTGAGATGGAAACGTTTCAGCTGATAAGAGTTGAAGGAACCTGTTGCGAAATGCTCCAGGTTTCACCAAACGTTACGTCTGTCCGGGGTGATGACGTAGCGATGTAGGGTAACGTGCCTAACAAAATCCGTCCTGCGCGTGACGAACAGCAGCAGTCAGCAGTTCATCCCTTCCTTGTAGCCGCATCGGGTCTTGTAGGTTTCCCGACTTTAACATTTCGAAACCAATCGGTGCCACGACATCCTTTTGAAGACTTACTTTTAAATTACATTTATTTCTTTTTTTTTTTTTTTGGGTTGAACTTCCCAACTCTAACGCTGACGTCCCTTCTGTAAAGGTAAGTTCTGTTTTTTCTCTACTAACTTAGGTTAGCTAACGTTAGCTAAAGTAGGAAGTTATTCGAGGATTATGTGGTTCCCGGAGGAGTGAAAACACTCACACCTGCTTTTTTTTTTTTATTAATTAACATAGTTAATGGTTTATAAGTAATATATTTGTTTACAATTAAACAAACAATCGACATCGACTGTTGGTTGTTAGCTTTTTAGCCGTTAGCTTTGTAGCTTCGAGAACCCCCAAGATGTCGCTGCCTGGACTTCCGGTGTTGGAACAAAGAACTCATAAAACCAGCTGATTGAGATTTTTTCTCCCCCCCTTCCGTTCGAAAGCCGATGCTAGTTTAAAAAAAATGTCGTTGGCCCTTAAGTAAGACAACTCGATCAGGTATCGGAACCGTTTTAAGATGTTATTTGGTTATAAGGCATACGGTTATACAACTTGTGGCCATCGCTTATTGTGTATATGTTGGCAGGATCTCTGGGAGGAGTTTTTCTATACTGGCTAACAATCTTTCCAAAGAGAATTGGGATAATCGTTTGTTTAGAGAACAAAAAGGTCACGCAGTCCGTTCTCATACCTTTATCTGGATGTGCGTCTGTGGTGACGCGAGTTAAAAGTCGTTTTGATCAGATTTCCTCTATACATTTCCGTCGAAGCTGCTTAAAGTGTTCCAGGTTTTCACTATAATCGTGATAATATCGATCAGTAAGTATGGGTGTATATGTTTTACATAAGTTTTGGTTATGATTACGTAATCTTCATAACGAGAAGGATAGCATTACGCCACCGTCTTGTTTTGTTCCAGTTTCCTGCTACGTTAGCATGCTAGCTCTCCTTAGCCTCATACGCACACACGTGTTAAGTTTCATGTGCTTCACTTTCCCGTTTAAAGTTATTGTTACACATTCCAGTCAATAATTTGTATTTAAAAAAGTTAATCCAAACATGACTCCTCTATTTTCTTCTATTGAAGCTCTAACTCCGTTGTTTTGTCTGTCTCCAGATCGTGTTTCCTGCCCCACACTTTGTTTAATTCTTTACTAAAATTCTTTGCCAAGCCGCCAAAGTGGAGAGTGTCGTTGCACCAGGGGGACCTTCTCGTTTCAGGTATAAATCCATATGAATACGTCACACTTTTATAAGCGTGTCAAGCTGAAAAGCATGTCAATCCTGCATTTTTTGGTGATAATAAAATGTCTTTTGATTTACAGTGTGGGGGGAGGAGGTGGGGGTGCACCTCAGCACTATCCCAAGACTGTCTGCAACAGGTAACCCTTTGATCCCTCCACCCATTTTTATATCTGAATTAGTGTGTAAACCTTTACAATAGCTTTCTGTGGAAACGTTTTTTTGTTTTTTGCAAGAACTTTCCATCTTTGTTGTTGCAATAAAGTTATGCACATATGTTTTAATCACTCATTATTTTTATGAGGCATTGTGATGCTGACCGTTCTCTCTCCACAACAGCGAGTTCCTGGGGAAAACCCCAGGTCCTGGCGTTCAGAGATGGATTCCTTCACGAAGCACTAGACGAGATGCCAATTCCTCCAGTGACAAAGGGCAAAATGATGCAATCTTCAGGAAAGTGAGAGGGTAAGTTTGGGGCCATTAATATTTTAAAAAGATGGGCAAAAAAGTGGAGCTTAGTTGTGGGTGTTTATGTATTTTACATTTTGTTCCTCAGCATACTTAATAAGCTGACCCCTGAAAAGTTTGACAAACTGTGCCTGGAGCTCCTCAATGTTGGCTTGGATTCAAAACTTGTTCTAAAAGGAGTTGTCTTGTTGGTAAGTAAGCTTAGACCTGTTATTTACTTTTTTTTTTTTCTTTTTTACTGGTATGCTCAGTTAAATTTTGGTATATCTGCTTTCTCAAGATTGTTGACAAGGCCCTTGAAGAGCCCAAGTACAGCCAGCTTTATGCACAACTATGTCTTCGCCTGGCGGAGGAAGCGCCAAACTTTGAGGGCCCATCAGTAGAAAGCCAAGGAAATCACAAGCTCAATACTGTAAGTGTGTTTTTAAACATATTATTCGTGTGTGTGTGTGTGTGTGTGTGTGCATATATACATTCTTTTTTCTTTTGCAGACCTTTAGAAGGCTTCTGATATCTAAGCTTCAAGATGAATTTGAAAACCGTGCCAAGAATGTTGACCGTGAGTAAATCTCTTTTTATATACATGTTTGTTATAACACATTCTTCCATTTAATAAAAACAACCTTTGTCTGCAGTCTTTGACAAACATGACAACCCACTCACTTCTGAGGAGGAGGAGCAGCGTGCTATTGCAAAGATCAAGATGCTGGGAAACATCAAATTCATCGGTGAACTTGGCAAACTCAATCTTATCCACGAATCCATTCTTCACAAGTGCATCAAAACGGTAAGGGTTACCTGTTTTATGTTGTCAAAGTTTGTTCATTCTTAAACCAAATTGCTGTGTAACTGATCGAATTTGATTTCTGTTTTTAAGCTTTTGGAGAAAAAGAAGAGAGTCCAGCTTAAGGATATGGGTGAAGATTTGGAATGCCTCTGTCAAATCATGAAAACGGTGGGACCTAAAATCGACCATGAAAAGGCTAAGGTAAATGAACTAAGCAGTCAAACATTAGTTGTCTTGTCTTAAATGTTGTATTGATTTAAAAATTTGTCTCTACAGTCCCTCATTGATCAGTACTTTGGACGCATGCGTTCCTTAATGAACAACAAGGAATTGCCGGCCAGGATTCGCTTCCTGTTGCAGAACATGGTGGAGCTGCGGGAAAATAACTGGGTTCCTCGCAAGGCTTACGTGGACAATGGACCTAAGACCATCAACCAAGTTCGCCATGATGCAGTAAAGGTTGGTTAGCAAGGGCTGTTATTTAACCACACAATAATAACTCAGTAACTTGCAATTATAGCATTTTGTCATAGACTAACTAGTTATCACTGCTTTTAAGGATCTGGGTGTGTTCATTCCACCATCCACTGATGGGATGAGAAATGACTTCTTCCCAGACCATAACTCCTTCCTGCCAACAAGGAGACCTGAGAGGGAGCCTCTTGGTGGGCTGGCTGACATGTTTGGACAACTACCAGGTATGTCTGCAATTTTAACTGTTAAAATTTTTATTATGGCTGAAGTATCACTGAAGTATTTAACCCAAATGTTTGTCTTGTTTGAAGGTATTGGCATTGGAACTGGTCCAGGAGTTATTCAGGATCATTACTCCCCTACCATGAGTCGTCACCGGGCGAGCCCACTGTTCAATGGCCATATGGGGAACGGCAATGCCTCACACCAGCCTCAGTTTGAGCCAGGAATAAAACAATACATGAAGCCAAGTCAGGTAACCACTTTAGCTTTTTTTGGAATTCTTTATATTGTTGTAAGTATCTAAAAGGTGTGTTTTTGTCCTCCCCCAAATATTTTTAGGGACAGAATTCGCCTGTTTTCAACCGTAAGCCCAACCACACAGGGCAAGTACAGTCGAAGGATATGGGTGCAAGGCTCAACAAGAAAGGAAAACTGAACGTCGATGAGGTACTGATATGCCCAATTGGCAAAATTTACTCTTTTCAGTTGGGATTAAGTTTTAAACCATAACAAATTGGTGTATTTGTGCTGTAGATCAGTCTGAGGCCAGCTCAGTCGTTCATCATGAACAAAAACCAAGTGCCAAAGCTGCAGCCACAGATGACTTTGATGCCTCCAACAGGTTCTCCACTAGGACAGGTAATCTCCCCTTTATATAAGGCTACCACATTCTTATCATTGCAAGTTGCAGATTTTAATCTGTTTTTCTCCATGTCATTGCAGCTTGGCCTTAAAAATAATCCCCCTCCAATCCAGGAAAAGCCAGCAAAGTCCAACAAAAAGGCTCCACCGACTAAGGAAGAGCTGTTCAAAATGACAGTAAGTTCCTCATGAGCCATGTCTGACTTCCTTTCTATAAAATGGTGTCATTTAAAACTCTCACTGTCCTTATTATAGGACACACTGATGACCGACTATCTGAATGGGAAAAACATTGAGGAGGCTGTGAGCGCTGTAAAAGAAATGAGGGCTCCGAAGTACTTCTTATCTGACATGCTGAATAAGATGATTCTTTTCTCCCTTGAGCGGTCAGATGAAGATAAGGAAAATGCCAGCAAACTGATCCACGCTCTCTCCACTGAGGGCCTCATCAGTCGTGACAGTCTCCTGCCTGTGAGTGGCCTCATAAATGGAAAGTACTTGACCTGCTTGTAATATTAGAGTGTTAACACCACCATCCTTATGTTTCTCTGTAGGCCTTTCTGCGTATTCTAGATCAGTGTCCTAAGATTGAGGAAGAAATTCCTCTGGTGAAATCATACCTGGCACAGTTTGCAGCTCGAGCTATCATTGCTGAACTGGCCAGCATTGACGACCTGGCTCATCAGCTGGAGAATGGTGCACACTTCCCTCTGTTCCTGCTGTGCCTGCAGCAGATGGTCAAACTGAAGGACCGTGACTGGCTGGGCGACCTGTTCCAGCAAAGCAGGGTCAGCATGCAGAAGATGCTTCCCGGTATGCTGTTTTCAGCACTCAATTTATTCCCATGCTCAGTTTAAGGGGATTTTTCAGCTAACGTCTTGTTTTTTGTGTGTGTGCAGAAATTGACCAGAACAAGGACAGGATGTTGGAGATTCTAGAGGGCAAAGGTCTCAGCTTTTTGTTCCCACTGATGAAGCTGGAAAAAGAACTGCTGAAACAGATCAAAGTGGATCCTTCACCACAGTCGATTTACAAATGGATCAAAGACAACATCTCTCCTAAACTTCACACTGATAAAGGCTTTGTCAATATCCTTGTGACCAGGTACTCAAGAGCCTCTTACGTCTGCTGATATGCCGTCTTTAATTAAATCATTGAAGTGCTTCTTTTGATGGGATTTCCCCTTTTTTTTTTTTTTTCCCTCCTCCAGCCTCCTGCAATACATTTCTTATGAGACAAACCCAGATGATGACGAAGAGCAGCTTGCAGCACCCAGCAAGGAGCAGCAGGAAGAGGAGAAGCAGCTTCTGCTGTCCTTCAAACCAGTTCTGCAGAAGTTCCTGCATGATCACATTAATCTGCAAGTCAGTGCGCTGTATGCCCTGCAGGTCCATTGTAACACCAAGGGTTTCCCAAAAGGTATGTTCTTTTAAAGTTTTTTTCTTTTTTTATTTATCGCCTAAATGCTTTTTTTAAACTCTTCCTTGCTCTGCTTTAGGCATGTTGCTGCGCTACTTTGTGAATCTTTATGACATGGAAATAGTTGAAGAAGAAGCCTTCCTCTCATGGAAAGAAGACATCACAGAGGAGTATCCAGGGAAGGGGAAAGCATTATTTCAGGTACATTGAACCAGACTTCTGCAACTGATGATGCAGTCATTAATTAAAGGGGTCCAGTTTGTAACTGAAGTGTTTTACTTTCTGATGCAGGTGAACCAATGGCTGACATGGCTGGAAACAGCTGAGGAAGAAGAGTCTGAGGATGAAGATGACTGATGACAAAGGCCAAAGCCATGTGTTATAACGCAATGAATTATATACCCCACCCATCCTTATCTTGTCCTCTCTTTAGTTGCAAATGTTACTAGTCCTTAAGGTGTTTTGCCAAATGAAACTGGCTTTATCTTACTGTATGTACTTCCTAGTGTCTATCCTATTTGGTGTTCTGCAGGGATGTTTAGTGCATTTCAGTCTTGGGCTTGTGTGAGAGTAGGCAGTATTTCTAAGGAAAATGTCTCAACCTGCTTTGTTGCCCTTCTCGTCAGTTACAAGTGGGACTTCCTTAAACTGTTTACAAGAATAAGACCAAGATTTTTAATTGTATCTGCTTTTATAATTCAGTTTAAGATGCACTTTGCTTAACATCTGAGTTGTTGCAATAGTGAAATTTATTATCCTTGATTTTTCTTTTTTAAATTGCTATGATTGGATAATTATGGGCCTTAGTTACCTTAAATTTTCTCAAATCTTAATCTGGAATGAACTTGTGGTCAATCTTGCACATGATCTCATTCACCTGAATAAAATCTTTTCAATAGAAATTTTCTTTAGAATAAATCAGTGTGGCCTTTTTAATTTATCTGTTGCATAGATATACCTCTAAAGTGTCTGACTATACTTGAATGTCCTGAATTGACATTGTACAGCAGAGTTAACTATGCTGCAGCTGTTAACCACTCAAAATTTTACATCTGTTTGCAATATTTCTAAAGGGTCTTTTTATCATTGAATCGAGAGAAATGTGCTGTATGTGTACACTTGTGATTTATGTAATGCCCAAGAAGTCTAGTGTACAACTACAGATCATTCTAAATAAAGTTTTAACTTAAATTCTGTCGTCATGTTAAATTGGTTGTGGAAAACCTCAGACACACGGGAGGTGTAAAGATTTATTTCATTTGAATGTTTTATATACATAAACTTCGACTTGTCAAATTAGGGCCAGTTTGCATGAATCGACCTTCTTTCCAGAGGCATCGTGGTACAATTTTAGTCCATGACTTTTGATTTAAACAGCGTCTTTAAAATAAACGCCACCCAGAAATGAATAGTACACAGGAAACAAAATGGAAGTAACAAAATCAAATCCATGTTTAACAAGTTTTTTTCAGCATAACATTGAGTGACCTAATCACTATCATCGTTATTGGACCCCTCCTGTTCTGAACCGTTATCGGAGCGCCGTGGGGAGCCTTCGTTATCTGATCCAGCCTCAGATCCTCTGTCAGAAGGCGCTCTGGACTCGTCCTCTGATCCCGACTGGCTCCTCTTGCTCTCGTTGTCCGACTGCTCAGAGTCGGACTGCCGCTGCGCTCTCCTCTTCTTTACAGGACGGTCACTGCCCGATTCATCGGAACCGACAGAACGTCGAGGGCTGCCTGCCTCGCTACCCGACCGATTCCTCTCGCCATCCGAGTCGCTGTCGGATGCTATGCGTTTCCGGTGATCACCCTCGGCCTCAGATCCTGAGCCACTGTCTCTGTTTCTGTGTACATAAAAGGAATTGGTGAACATTTTGTTGATTCATCTTCATACTGCTTACAGCAATCAAGGCACTTACCGGTCTTCAGCTATTTTCAGTCCGTCCTCATCGGACGAGGATTCAGAAGAGGAGATGATAGCCTTGGACTTGATCTTCCCTTTGAGAGATGGAGGCATGCGCTCAGGCTGTGGCTAAAATGACAAAAACCCAACACATTTTCTGTCAATATTCAACAATTTCCAGTTTATGTTCAAATTACAAGCTATATTAAAATTACTTGATTCATGGCTGGTAGTTCTATAGGCAAGCCTTTTCTAGGAATGATGACTGAAAATATTTTTCATGCAGCATATGAATTTTGTAATATTCTTGCAGCAAGAGCAGAAATACAGCCCTTGCAGTGAGGAAAGATTTAAAAAGAAAGAGGACCTTTTCTTTCTTCTTCCCTCCTTCTTTGGGTTTACGCTGCTTCTTGGGTCGAGAGGCTCCTTCTTCATCACTGTCATCTCCTCCTTTTGCGGGTCTGAAAGGTAAGGTAAAAGTTTACATCAGTAGTACCTTTATCAGCGAAAGATATAAGTACATGTAGAAGACCCACCTCCTCCTCTTCTTTTTCTTCTTTTCCCCTCCATCACCATCTTCTTGTTCACTGCCGCTGCTCTTCCTCCTCTTCTTCTTCTTTATAGGAAGGTCCTCATCTGAATCGTCATTAACGAAGTCATCCACGTCACCTTTCTTGCGCTAAGAGATTAAAAACACCAGTTCATAAAGGCCGGCTACCAGTAATACTGTTTGGTCAGTAATCCTGTGTTGAAGAAACACTCACGCGGCCGCCACCACCACCTCCTTTCTTCTTCTCTTTGGCCGTTTCTTTTGGGCCTTCCACAAACGTGAGCAAGTTCTTGGTCTTCTCCACAAACAAAGCTCTCTGCTCCAGGAGCTTCTTTTGCTCCTCTGCCTCTCTTTTCTGCCGTTCTTCCTGAATGTTACAGAGGGAAAAGCCCATCAAGAACAGACTTCATCATGTGCTATTCCCGTGTGGGTGTTAGAGCGCTAAATCGATTGCTACCTGCTCTTTTAACATCTGCTGGCGAAGGAGGTCCCTCTCTTGCTCCTGTTTGGCCCGGAGCTCCTTTTCCTCTTCATCCTGCTTCCTGGCTCTGGCTACATGGTACTGAGCCTGACTCAGCAGGTCAGAACACTGCCTGGATTCCCCAACCACACATGAAATCATCAGCTCAGGACAGTTATTTAAAAGCAAGATTAATTATGTGCTGATGTCAGCTGGTACTGGAGCTGTAATATTTAAGCTTTAAGATCACTGTTGATTCAAATTAGGAAAACAACTTGGAGATTAAGAGATTGTGAGTTCTCCTGATGTGCCATGGTTGAACAAATAAGGAATGATGAGCATCATTCACACAGAAGTAGGTGAAATCTTTGATCTAAATTTTACATAATTTTGATACATATGCAGAATGATTCTGCAAGTCAATCTTTTACTCTGCTGTAGAAAAATGTGTTGACAGAGTAAATAGCTGAACGCAGATCACTGGGATCTGAACAGGTCCAGAGAGTCAGTCTTACCTGGCCTCAGATGCTGCAAGGGCGAGATCAAACCTCATCTTGTCTCCGGCTTTGCTTAGGTAGCTGAAGTATCTGTGAGGGATAATAGTCAACGCTTAGTGAAGGGAAACCCTGGAAAAACAATCTAGAAGGTTAAAGGAAGAAATCATGGGAGTACCTGTGAGCCAGTTCAAGCTCCTTCACAGCACTGAGCACAGCCTTTAAGTTGCTCTTCTCATCTTTTAGCACGAGGGTGGCGAGCCTTTGAAGCACCAGAGCCACGTTGAACATTAGAACCGTGTCGCTGGGCGCCACATGCCGAGCCTTTAAGGGGACACCACAGAAACAAACCTTTCCTTCTCTGATCCTTTGAGGTTCAAGAAAACTTTCATCTTTGTTATTACCTTCAGCAGCATCTGTTTGCACTCCTGGAGTTTCCCACATTTGAAGAGAGCTCTTGCAAGATACAGCAACACCTCTGTGTTTTGGTATTTGTAAAATTTCTTCAAGCAGTTTTCATACTGTAAAGGATGAACTAAAGTCAGCTAAAATTGCATGAACAAAGAAACAAACCAGCGTGAGATGAACTGCCTCTTACCATTTGCACGGCACTGATGTACTGCTTCTGCTCCACATAAATATGAGCCAGATTCAGCCAGACATCACTGATTTCTGCTGTAGCCTCTCTCACCTGAGCAAACACGTCACGTGCCTCTCGGAAATAACCTTTATGAGCAAGCACGGCCCCTGTAGAGATAGTTTGAGGTTTAAACAAAGGGAACAAATCCAAATAAAAATAAAACACAAAAACAATTTAATGAAAAGTTACCGATCCCATTAGCAGCATAAAGGTTTTTCGCGTCATTTCGCAGGACTTGTTTATATATTGCCAAGGCCCGATCCTGGTGTCTCTTTTCCTGCAAGGACAAAAACATTTGACTAATCAGGAATCAGTTTCCTTTAGAGTTTGACAATACACACACAGAAAGTAGAAACCCTGCCTAGTTTTTCATCCTGTTCACTAAACCAGAATATTTCTTGATTAGACGCAACATTGACAGGGACCTAATAAAGCTTATAAATAAGGTTATCCTGAGCTATCCCTATAGTTATGCTGCTATAGGCCTAAGCTTCTGGAGGACATCAGGAACATCTTTCATCATTTAACTTCTGTTCTCCAATTCTGCAGTTTTTGTTAGTTCAACCTCTAACTTTAAGTTCTCTCCTCGTCTCTAATCATAGTGGCTTGATCCGGTTTGGCGCCCTGTTTTGCTGTGACACCATCCTGAAAGAGGCATCAGCTGGGCTGCTGCAATAAGCAACTTCTGTTATAGAAGAAAAAGTTGGGCCTGTTTTTAGTGCTTAATCCTGTTTCTCTCCTAGATATGACTATGAGTTAAACCTTGACTGTGACAAACTGATGTGCCCTTTCATCCCTGCTGAAAGGAAACCAGGCTCTGAACTCATCTATTTAACTGTTCGCATATACGACAGAGCCACCTATAGAGCTAGTTTACTTTTACTTTTTCTAACATAGAAAATATTTATAGATGTAATGGAAAGCTCTATGTTAGCTTTTTTTGTTCGCTTTGTATGTCTTCTTCTATCTGATCGAACCCCTAGTCAGCCTGGGCAGAAAGCCGCTCACATTAAGCCTGGTTCTGCTGAAGGTTTCTTCATGTTAAAGGCGGTTTTCCATCTCTACTGTTCCTGCATGCATGCTGTGTGAGGGATTGCTCTGGAGACAATAACACAGTGCAAGCGAACATCTACTGCCACCACACGTTCACCCTGGAGGGGAAAATCCTAAAAAGTCAATGACTTCATGCAATTAGCTACGTTTTCTTTGACAAAGAACTTTTAACCAATCATCTTTGAGATGACGTGTTGTGGAATTAATCCCTCTCTTGATCTTAATCTGGAAATCAGGTGAGGACACAAGCCAAAGCAAAATTCTTTCTTTCGATAGTTCCCTTAGCCTACGGACCATGGATGTAAACTAATAAAAGACTTAGGATTCATTGTGGAATAATTGTTTATCAGAATAACATTTATTCCATTTGATTATGTGAGAATAACTTTCAGAAAGGAATGTTTTTGGTGATTTAAAATTGCCATCATCCACTAGAGGGCCTCCTTCATTCTTAAGTGGAGGTTTGTTCAATATTTTCCCACAAAGAGCCTGACCTCATGAAAGAGTTTATTGAATTTCCTAACCTGGTGATCTTTGCTTCATGTCTTTTATCACTTTCTATTCCCATTTTGTCTGAATACTTTCAAGAAGATAAAGGCTACCAGAACCTAAAAAAAAATCTTAATCTTAAAAAAAATAAAAAAAATAAACTAAATGAGTAGGAGGAGGATACCGTGATTTCAGCACAAATGACAGAAGTCTGTGACTGAGAATAATTTCCCAAGTTTCTGCATTAACAGTACCAAGATCAGTTAAATAAATAGTCTAAGTTATGAAAACAGATGATAAAAGTACAGTTAAGTCACAGAAGAAATATTAAGGTAGCACTGGTCAGGCGTTTCCTGGCTAATAGATTTCTGCTTCTTCCTTGATTCTATCGGTTAGGATTTTTTTCTGTAAAATGTTTTTATTTTTTTTCATTTTAATTCAAATTAATTTAAGACATAAGGTTAAAGGAGACTGCAGGTTTGTTAATAGACGTTTCAAATTAGCTGTTGCTATTGCACCATGATGCAAACATGGGACTGCTGTTTCATTCAGTTTATCTATGTAAATGTGTGTCTGTCCCAATCAAATAAACTTTAATAATAATAATAATAAATTCACCATAATGAAATACAAGATTATCTCCATTATGCATCAATGCATACGTCATTTACCATTATCTTTTATTTAAACTCACACAAACGCATCACAGCACATGCTGTTAGTAATTAATCGGTGCTCCCAAAATAAAGAACACTGCATTGGTTGGTTAAACCTACAGAACAGGATTTACTGTTATTTAGAAGAGACATTATGTACGTTTTTAATGAAAAGTATCTATATAATAACCTTTTTAGAACTTTATTATCATGACACTGTCACAAATACAAAGCAACGGAATTCACTCTCTGCATTTAAGCCATCCCTTTGGGGAGCAGTGGGCTGCCATTGTACAGTATCCAGGGAGCAGACTGGGAGTTAAGGGCCTGGTTCAGGAACCCAGACTGGCAGTCTGTGGGGCTTGAACTCAGAACCTCTGGGAACCAAGAGCAACGCCCTAACAATTAGGCCAATACTCCCCTTAAAAATCACTTCTTATACGCAAGAGGGACAATCATGAACTAGCTGAGACGGTGAAAAATGGGGGCAAGTTTGTCCGACAACGGAGGGACATGAGGGCAAAAGAGAGCGGGAATCCAGGTGGGAAAAGGGTCCTGGCCTTCTCCTGTGCCTCACTCTTCAAGCTGGTCCATCTTCACTAGTCGCTTTCCGCAATCATGGTCATACAAACAAATCAAGCCGGTAAAGTACCAAACAGGAGACGCATAGAGTAGAGCAGATGTAGTTTTGACCAATCAGAGACCTCCTGTCTGCGGTCACCTACAATTTTGGAGAGGTGCAGCAGAGTGTCAACGGAGGGGGCGGGGACGTCTCTGCGGTCACTGCGACACACACGCAGACAGCTTTTTTGAAGTATAAATCAGCCTTTAGAAGCGACCTTCATCCAGCTCGAATGTAATATCAATGGTCACTTTTTAAACAACACAATGTATTAAATAAATACAAATGCTGGGAACCAATTCTTTTTTACATCTCTTTAATATTTTGTTCTATTCAGCTACACAAGCATCATCTTTAAACTACTAAAAATTGTACTATAAATGAGACTTTACCCAATTCTTATGTACACCTTAGTAATTTATTGATATGCCCGACAATGTCCTCCTTTTTGGTGCTATAGAAATGGCCACCCTAGTTGGAAGACACGCCAGCAGCACTTTATAGGTCTGCTGTATGGGACCACCTTGCAACTAGAGTGACCTACGATGACGGCGGAAAGAAAGTTATGGATAAAAGTGCAACAGTGTGCAAGCATTGTGCAACACGCGTTGTACTTTACAAGACATAATAGATTTTCCTAACAATTAACATAAACCAAACCGAACCGAAAACCGTGACCACGAAACCGTGAACCGAACCATGGATTTTGTGAACCGTTCCACCCCTAATAAATATACTCTTAACCTGTATATAGCTGGCTCTTACTCATAGAAAACATATTTACTGTGCAGGACTAAGGTCTTAGCTCTGTTACACTGGCAGCCAAGTAATCGACATTTCGTTGTCAAGATTCACCTTGTATTTTTTGTGCAATGACAATAAAGGAAGTCTAAGTCTAAGAGTGCTGGAATTCTGCGTTTGGCCACAGGTGGCAGTATCATTATAAAACTCTGTAGTGCCTCTTTAATACAATAATATAAACTCTCTTAAATTAAATACAAATCCTATACATAACTTCTTCTGCCATTAACCTATTTTAGACCATTTTATAAATTACTGCATGTTTGTTTTTCTTACTGCAAAAAATGTCTAATAAAAATGTCTAATAAAAAAGTAAAGCTGAACATTAACTCTGTTGGTACCTTTTCTCTGTCTCTGGTTGGCTGGTGCAGAGTCTGCAGCCACACGTTACCCAGTGCCAGCATGGAGTATGTGTCGTTCTGAGTGGACGGCTGTTTGAGGATGCGCTCAAACTTCTTCTGACCCGGCCCCCATTCCTGTTTGGCTAAGTGAAGATTTCCGATGAGTGACCAGGCGTCTGGGTGATCCTGCACCGAACAGAAACGTCATCAGATCATGTCAGCAAGTTTTATATGTGCGGATTTAACAGCAACAAACCAACAGGTTATACCTGATTAATCTGCAGGGCTTCTTTAAACCAATCAGATGCTTCATAGAAGTTTCCTTTGTCGCGAGCCATTGCACCAAGACGCAAATAACCTGCAGGTTGATGCATTAGCAAAATGCCCTTTTACGGTTCACAAACCAAACCCTGGTATTGTTGCATAACATTGCATTCTTACAGTCAACATAGTTGGGGTGCTCCCTGAGGATGTTTTTATAAAGTTTCTCAGCTTCGTGGAATTCACACATGGCCTCGTACAAACGGGCCAGGTTGTAGGATGTAGTGACAGAAATAGCATTGTAGTAATGCTCATCATGCTCTCCCTCTGCTTTGGCGCGGTCCAGTGATGCAAGAAAATATTTCTGTGGGGTCAGGGAGGATTATTTTTAAAAGTCGTATTAAATAAATTTTTTGGTAAAGTCAGTGTAGCTCGGGAGGTTTGGTACCTTTGCTTCTCCAAGGTTTCCTAGTCTGAAATGCAGAGCTCCCAGATTGTTAAGGATCTCAGGAGGAACGTCAGCCTGCACCTTCTCCTGGAGGATGCGTGTGGCCGTGCCATAAGCCGACAACGCACCCTGGATGTCGGTCTGCTCCAAGATCTGAGCCAGCTCGATCCACGCCTCCACATCATCTGGGTACTGCTCTGTCACCTTCTTCAAGTGGCCCTAGGAAACAGAAAAAAGCAAACCATTATTAACCAAACATTAACCAGTTATTTTAACCACATGAACAGAAAACCTATGATGGGCTGAGAAACACACTTTTGCGATGTCTCTTTTTTCCTGATCATCCGAAGTTGCGTACAGAGATCCAAGGATTTTCATTGTTTCGTAGTTGTTTGGGTACGCCTTTAAAACCTTTTCGAAGCACTGTGCAGCATTTTCCTTGTCCCTACGATACACATACATCTGCCCCAAACCGAAGAAGGGCAGCACGAAGGTAGACGAGGCAAACTGAGTGGCCTGGTAGTAATACTGAAACGCCTGGTCATAGTCCTCCTGCAGAACAGAAAAGGAAATGTTTAAAACGCTGCTGTATCTGAACAAATAACATCTTTAAAAAGGTTCAAATGGCTGCCTTACCTGCACATGAAATGAACGAGCTAACTGATAGCAGCTCTCGGCCTGCATGGCCTCAACTTCAGTGTTGTGGAAAGCATGGAGGGCGAGATGTTGGACTTTACTGTAGTCCTTGAAGAGACACAGAAGCAAACTTATCAGTTAAATGATGCAGGTTTAGGTTTGTATTATTTTTCAGACAAAAGGAGGAAACTTCACACCTTTTTAAAAAAGAAGTGGTTGGCGAGGTGGTTGAGCACCATGGGGTTGCTGGGATCTATGGTGTAAGCCCGTGACAGGAGCTGCACTCCGTTCTTAATGGACTCTGAATCTTTGTTGTTGAGCTCTAGAACCGCCAAACCAACCAGCGCTCCGACACACTTAGAGTTCAGCTCCAGGGCCCGACCAAACGCCAAACGGGCCTTCTCCAGTTTGTTGAGCTTGACGAAACAGTGACCCATCCCCAATCGTACTTCAGCTAACAGAGAGAGAAAAGCCAAAGTTTAGGAAACATTTAGAAAATGATCTGTCTAAATCACCAACATTCAGGTAGAGCTGATCTGAGAACGTAGTTTAATATCTGGAGATAAAGGAGTACTTAAGGGAAAGGTCTACGGCAAATAAATGATCAAATATTCATTTCAGAACATATTATAACCCTCACCAATCCAGTATTCATTTCACACTTTTCCAATACAAGATTGAGCTTTTATTTATGAGTGAGATTTTAGTGAGGTTGACTTCTGTGTTGGAAACCCAAGACCAAGAAACTAAACACCCAACCCTTTCTCTATGAATTGAAAAATAATTATTAGATCCATAATAATAATAATAGTAGAGCTGATTTAGGCTTAGCATTGCTTTTCACAATTATTAGATACACAAATGTCTTATTCAATTGCATTGAGTCATTGACTTTGCAGGATTCGCTCCTCCTGGATGAGCATGTGGTAACAGTAGATATTGGCTTGCATTGTGTTGCTGACTCTGCAGCAATCCCCACACTAAGCATGAGCGACAATGGAGAGGAAAATTGTCTCTTTTATTGCTCCAATATTAAACATTTTCAGTGTGAAACTGGGGATAGTAATCTCCTTCACTATCCTCCTCATTGTGCAAGGAGGTAAAATAAACCTTTATTCCTCATCTCGCCTTGTTTGTCATAGTCCCAGTTGTTTGATGCTTTTATTACTGAAGGTTTACTGAAAAAAAATTTTCTCTTTGCCATTTCCAAAACCATTCCTTATCTCTCCCATTTTCCCACAAACAAAAAAATATATTTTACATTTATTATAAAAAAAATTACAGATTAGATTACTCTTTATTTCCATTTAGGATTATGTTACTTAAAGCATTCATCCATTTCAAGTCTCTTCACAAATTTCATCAGCTCTTGAAGTGTAAACTATAAGTAATAATTTTAAAGCAAGTTCACAATCTGCTGAAACTACATATCCAGTGTTGTGGAACCACCCTGTGGCTGATTTATGCATGAATTACAGATGCTGTTGAAAAATATCTTATAGTATACTTTCTTTAATCCACAGGTATGACCACAACAAAAAGAAACCAGTATTTAACAGCATTATCAACAATTAAGTTAAAAGTGGATTTATAAGTCATTTAAAGAAAGTATAAGATGTGAAAAGGAATTTTATCAATAACAGTTACAGTGCAGTGTGTTAAAAGGGAACCTTTTCAGTCTTTAACTAAGTAGGAAACATAAATCTAGATGAATGAAGCTTATAGTAGCAGTAGAGCTACTATTATATTATGATGTAAGGTTAAATATACTATGGGAGGAATTATGAGGTAACACGTTTACCTGGGCAGCCAGGGTTTGTTCGTAAAGCCTTTTTATAGTACGCCAGCGCTCCTTTGTAGTCCTTCTTATTGAACGAGATGCAGGCCTTACCTGTTAAACAACAACAATGTTAATACTTTCTATTCATTACATAACGCAGTCAATCTCAACCTCAGCATTCTCATTCAGCTTACCAAGCAAAGCAGGGATGTTATTGGTGGACTGGTTGAGCACAAAGTGGAACTGAGCATCAGCCTGGTCCATCTTGTCTCCTTCCAGCAAGCAGAAACAGGCTCGTCCCAGCAAATGGTTCTGGTTGACACAAAAATACCTTTTATTAACTTTAAATGCACAAATAACAGTGCTGCAGCAGCCGTGAGTTGAATCTGTCCTACCTGATCGTACATGATGATCTTATCTGCCATGGTGTACAGCAGAGTGGCCTGTGTGATGAGCTCCTTCTTGGCATCTTTGTTCTTCTCTTTACGAGCCTGCTGGACATAGTAAGCTGCTAATGTGTCCAAGCAGGTCATCTGGTCCTTCTCATGGTCTCTGTAGTCCAGGTTTCCATCGATGCGTGCAGCCTCTAAAAGCTTGACGAAATCTTCTGTTTTGCCTTGCTTGTAATACTCCAACTGAAAATAAATACATAAATAAATACATCCGATTCCATGCTGCCTTATGTATTTTTATTTTCATCAATATAAAATTATAATTTACTTGTATGTGTATGAAGGTAAAATGAGATAGTTAGAATTTTAGGGGAGAGAAACGACTCACCGCCAAAGCTATCCAAATGTGCAGCTGTGTGTGTTCCTGCTTTAAGATACTGATAACCTCGTCTCCCTCTGGCAACTGGTCGAAGTCGAGCTCGATAACCTGGAAAACACCATTTTTAGCAGTGACAAATGCAGATCAGCTCTTACTCTATTAATCTGAGTTTGGCAATGAAACGATCAGTATAAAGAGCAAAAATATAAGTTCTAGTGTAACAACATGTTCTTTTTTTTGTATGCCCTTTATAAACTACCCAAAGTAGAAGTAGTGGTACAAGACACTAAAACTCAACAGATATTACTAGATTAGAGGCGTGTTATTAGGACTTAATTTAAATTTATATAATTATTTTACTGCAATCAAGTGTTGGAAAGGACATCTAGAATTTGCACAGAATTGGTATATAACATGTTTGCTTAATAAAAAGACAACATAGCTGTTGGAAATATTTCCAGCAATGAAAAAATAAAAAATAAATAAATAATATATCCTAACATGAATACTGCACAGTAATACCAAAACATGGTGTATAAGATAATGCCGAATAACACTGTAGTAATGATGTAACTTGAGATGGAAAAAAAAAAAAAAAAAAAAGTCTAAAATTATTTATTGCCATTCTTCTTTAATTTTATAGCAAACATGGAATTGAAAAGTAATCTAGGCAGGTACTCAGAAAAACCAAAGAAATGTTATTCAATATAATCCTCCAGAATAGTTTGTTTTTGGTCGGTGTTTGCTGTTTTTGGCATGAAATAAACTTGGTTCTAGTTTCCTAATGACTTCCCCTCTCGCCACCTCTTTATCATCCAAAACCCTCTGATAATGCATAAAAACAACAAAACAAGTGTGACCAAACATAATACAGGCAAAGGATGGCGAAATAAATAACACTTAAACAATAAGCAAGGACCATGCACACTGTCTAAAGAGATATTCATAAATTTTCAGTATATGCTGCAATTCCACTGAAGATCAAAATGGCATAATAGTCTGCTAAAAAAAAAAAACACAAGTTACTTTGAAATATCAGTTTTATGTTTTGAAATATCAGTTTTATGTAATTACTATGATACCATCTACTCCAGGCTCTCCTATCTAGAGATTACCACAAGCTAACTTGCCAGAATATACTTTTGGATACTCATATGTTTATATTAGGACTGAAAAAATTAACCAGATAAGTCGTGATTAATCGATTATAAGAACAATCCTGAACCAAATTAATAATAATCGATTAATTGTTCACTGGAGTGTAAAGACTGTAAAACATGTCTTTAGCTGACAGAGCAACCCACTTAGAGGAGTCATTTTATCAAAATGTAAAAAGAAATATATAAACATTTTGCTTTTAAGATAAAACATATCTTTTTAGTCTGTCAACATGCTTTATCCAGAACTCCTCAAGTATCAAGTTTTTGTTTCACCTGATTTATTTTCGTAGGGAGATCTTCTATAAGGAACCTTTTGCTATCTGATTAATCACAAAAAAATTGACAGCTTATTTAATTTGCAAAATAATAGAAAATTGCAGCCCTAGATTATATTAATGCTGTTCTAATGTTGCTATGCAAACTAACATAAACTTTGTTTCAGCATAGTAAATTCTCCTCTCGTGTAATCTACTTCTAACATTTTTTTTTTGTAATTTCTACCCTTAAGAAATTTAATTTCCCATGGCTAAAATAAACATAAAAGCGTAATTCACCATTAGTGAATGTAAATGTTAACATTAATATTATCAAAAGCCGAGGCTCACGTAAGCGCTCAGTTCAAGGTAGCTTAAGTTAGCATCAACTGCTAACATCTCAGCAATGTTGAATTAAAAACATCTGCCCAAAAAAAACATGCAACAAATTACCTCATCCGTGTCCCGTAAAGGGATCTCAATAGAACCCCGCGACATTTTTAAAGGTAAATCTCGCTCAAGTTGGCTTTGCTTGTGAAAAGCTACAGAAAAACATCCACTCCGCTGTTAGCTAGAAGCTACTTAGCGGACGGTGTCACCGGATTTATGTCCGGGTGGATTGATAGGGAGCTACGACTTTGTTCCGATCTATTGCCACTGAAAATAGCATTGCGTACTAAGAACACATTTATCGGTTTATTATTATTATTCAAACATGAATAATTCAAGCTATGCATCATTTGTACACCGTCGAGGCAGGAGACACATTATATAGCTGGATATTACTGATAACCTCTGAAGCAGCTGAGCAGCAGAGGCGGATGTAGATGGGGGGGCCCTCTTACCCACTCATGGGCCACCCCTACAATTCTTTCCCTCTATTACAGATGGTGGCAGCATAAATATTCAAGTAGAATATTCAAAACATTTGAATTCTTTGTGGTTTTGTGGTTAATTATACACATCAATATACTAACATCAAAGTTGATAAGTACATAATTGATGCTCTTTTCAGAACTAGATTTTGTATTATTACATGGGGTATAGAGAAAATGTGTCTCTGCAAGTCATCTAGGAGTCTTCAGTGAAATCATAGATAAATAACAATTTTAATAAAAACGTATCAAATAATCAATATATGTAGTACCTTTTATTTAGAAAGCATGGATGCTTAAATATCTATTTGTTAGCAAAGGCTGTAGTGTAGATTGACCCTGAGGTTCTGGCGTCTATCCACTTTCGGCCACCCCTCAGTGTACATTGGCCAGCCTTATAAAAATCTATGGCTCCGCCTCTGCTGTGCAGGCACCAGGGGCCCCTTCAGAGAGTTTTGAAGGAGTGACTATGCGGGGCGTCATTTATTATCAATCAAAACCTTGATACGGTGGCCCAGAGGTGTCACCACTAATACAAAAGCCGCAACACAAGTACAAGAGCCGCAACACAATTACAAAAGCCGCAACACATATACAAAAGCTGCAACACAAATACAAAAGCGACAACGGAAATAGCCGCATCTCTGGGCCACCGTACCTTGACTCTCCCTAAGATTTTTCAGACAACTTAACAATGTGTAGGTACTACATTTCCAGTGCAATAATCAAAGGATTAATAATGCTTATTAGTCTAATTAATTTATATACAAAATAGTCAAAATATCATGAATTTTTGTTAAAAACTAACATGTTCAGTTGTTTATATTCTTATTTAATAAAATATCATTTGATCTTCCTGGCCAGTTGTGTATCTAATGTCTTCTTTTTTTTTTTTTTTTTGAGAAAGAGTGAAAATACCCCAGCTGACTGTAAAGAGGTGGTCCAAATGGACTGTAAAAAATATTCCTTAATCTAATCGACTAGGTTTAATCTAAAAATACATGATTAAAAAAAGAAAAATCTCTTTCATTTTGTTTTGTACTGGTGAATAAAAGGAAAAAAAATCCACTTGTCGGATCCACTTCAGCCTTTTCTTCAAGAGGAGGAGCCAGGATGGCATCTGTTTTTGGCGTGAAGCATGGGGGGGGGGCACTTTGAAAATCATCTAGCATCTCAAATAAACATTAGCTCAATGAGAACAACATCTGAGATAGAATTTAGCTCATAATTTTTTTTTAGATGAGGTAGCAGAACAGTTTAAACTGCAAAGTATGAATATTTTTTTTTATGTTTAAAGATATTAACTAGAATACTCTTTAATTTGAATGAAGACTTCTCATCTTCAGCACTAGAGCTCTGCTTTTCAGGGAAACTTTAATTACGGCTCAACATTTGGCAACATTATTTCTAGTTCAATCTTAAAGCCATGTTTAAAATGTGTTTTATAACAGTTATTGAAAGAATTTATTTAATAGGTGCATAGGAATCCCTTATCAGAGCCACAGGTGGAAAAAAGCAAAATGTCTGAGAGCCACAGCGGTAAGTACTTCATTCCATCCACTTCTTTCTGTATGTAAGAGTACAGTAAGTGTTTCATCATTATAAATTCCAGGGTCATACAGCTGTGGGACAGGGAGCCTGCTTCAGGATAGTAATGACACTGGATTTTCTGAACATGAGCTCCTTAACCTCATGTACAGCAAATGTGATGCCAGCAACACAGGTAAACTCTCTGCATGAGTCCTCGGCAAAACCTTGTGATATATGGATGTCTTTTCTATGCCCTTCACTCTTTCCTCTTCGCTCCTGTCTCATTCTCAGGAGCAGTGTTGGCCTCCTGCATCATGCATTACCTGGAAACCCTTACAGCTCGAAGTGCAGAAGAGGACAGACTGGCTTCTCTACGACAGCTTCTGGATCCGGACCTTCAGGACCCACTCGTGAGCAGGAACACTTTCCTATCCACTATGAAGAGTTGGATTGCCCAGTGCAGTCAACAAAGTTCAGAGTGAGCTATAGGCAAAAGGAGCTTTCGTGTAAAAAAAAAAATAGGTTCTTAATTCTTCAATTTTATTTAAATTCTTTAGGTCGGATATAATTTGTTTGCCTTGGCCAGACTACACTGAAACTCCGGTAAATGGTAGGATACAATTTATTTTAATATTTGGTTATTTAATAATTTGTTTTACTGAACAAGATTAAATTTTCCATATTCTGAAATCTATGCAGCTCCTCCAGAGGTCCACCATTTTTCTTGGTTAGTAATTTCCCTCTGTTGCCAAAGGTGTTTATCTTGAGTATTGAGCCTTTGGTGGTATTTTAGCTCTATTGTTTTTCATCTAGTGAAAGACAGGACCTGTCTGGAGTACTGACTGATCTGAAACAAGCTCATCAAAAGCTGAGCCAGCAGAACAGCAGCCTGTTAAGGATGCTGGCTCAATGTGAGGATGAAAACCTGCAGCTCAGTCTGGAAATCATAGAGCTGCAGACCAAGCTGGTCAGGTGAGCAGAAACATGGATTATTTTTTATACCTGTGATGTTGCAAAAAAAATATATGTAACCATAATTTCAAACTTTATTGCTTTAAATTTATTAGGACATAATATTTATAAGAAAATATGACATTATATGTAAAAAGGACACACATTTATTATAACAAAGAATAAATGAAAGCTAAACTGTACTGTCACAAAAAGTTAAAACTGTATGTTTTCATACACAGTATTAAACAAAACACATAAAATAACTCAAATACTTAAGATTTAGTTTTTTCACTTTTCCAATTTTAAACCGGAATGTATTTCAACTAAATTATTTCCTTTTTCTGGATGACAAAATATTTTGGGGAGAATTATTTAACAAGTTCTCCAAATTAAAAGGTTTACTTTCCCACTATGAATATGATAATTTTACACAATTTAGGACAGCCCGGGTTAGCACAGCATTCACAACATTCAAGTTAATTGGAGGGAAAACTGTGAATGTGTTTTGAATAAACCATTTGTTTTGTGTGTGATAATAAAATAACCAGAAAAATAAACCAGCCAACACATCATGGAGAGAATCATCGATCCATCTATCCATTTGCCATCACGTTATATCCCTGCAGGGGTTGCGAGGGGTGCTGGTGCCTATCTCCAGCTGTCAACGGGCTTGAGACGGGGTACATCCTGGACAGGTCACCAGTCCATCACAGGGCAACACAGAAACAAACAACCATTCACACATACACTCACACCTAAGGAGAACTTACTGAAGACAGTTAACCTAACAGTCATGTTTTTGGACCCTGGGAGGAAACCAGAGTACCCGGAGAGAACCTAGCATGCTCGGGGAGAACATGCAAACTCCAGGCAGAAAGAACACGGGCGGCGAATCGAACCTAGAACCTCCTCGCTGCAAGGCAGCAGTGCTACTTAATGCACCGCTGTACAGTCCGGAGAGAATCATGTAGCTCTACATACCTGAAAGTGCCACCCTCTCCTGTCCAAACAAGCATATTCAAGCATAAACAGTACAATTATCCAGTGATGAACCAAAATGGGCTATTCACCAGGGAACAAGCCATTACTAAACAGCAGCATAGAATGTAAGATGCAGCTTTCAAATGCACACAAGTACAATTACACAAAGTACTCTCCTCTGAAGGGAGTACTACACACCGTCGTTGGAAATCTTCAATTGTTTAGCAATTTCTCGCATGGAATAGCCTTCATTTCTAAAAACAAGAATAGACTGTTGAGTTTTAGGTGAAAGTTCTCTTTTTCTGGCCATTTTGAGCGTTTAATTGACCCCACAAATGTGATGCTCCAAAAACTAAATTTGCTCAAAGGAAGGTCAGTTTTGTAGCTTCTGTAATGAGCTAAACTGTTTTCAGATGTGTGAACATGATTGCACAAGGAATTTCTAATCATCAAATAGCCTTCTGAGCCAATGAGCAAACACATTGTACCATTGAACACTGGAGTGATAGTTGCTTAAAATGGGCCTCTATACACCTCTGTAGATATTGCACCAAAAAGCAGACATTTGCAGCCAGAATAGTCATTTATAACATTAGCAATGTATAGAGTGTATTTCTTTAAAGTTAAGACTAGTTTAAAGTAATCTTCATTGAAAAGTACAGTGCTTTTCCTTCAAAAATAAGGGCATTTCAATGTGACCCCAGACTTTTGAACGGGAGTGTCTGGATAT
>NW_015150738.1:634537-647399 GCF_000732505.1 Cyprinodon variegatus
TATATATATATATATATATATATATATATATATATTGGCACCTTCTTCTTTTTGACTAATGAGCCAATGTAACAGTACATTCCTCCAATGAGAGATCAATAAAGTCAATAAATCATAAAAATAGGAAACATACATGAACTTCCACTACTGACACATAACATGCTGATACAGTAAAATTAAGAAACATAAAGTTGAACTGTTTCGATTATTCACAGAATAAAAACTAAAACTAAAGAATATGATTTGTGGAGTTATTACTGAAGTTTCTGCTCATTAGGTTTGTTTCATTTATTAAAGTTTAATGTCTTTTTCTAGTATAAGACTCAAATTAGTGGAAGCGAACTGAACAGGAGTTTGGTGTAATAGCAAAAATGGAGTTAAGCAGGAGAAGAAGCTACAAATAGCTCAAATTGTTTTTTGTTTTTTTTTTGGCCATTGGCTCAAAAGAGATGAAATCAGTGAGGGTTGTAATATAAACAAACAGGGATTAGAAGAAGGGACACAACAAAATGGGATCACCAAAAATAGGCAGGAAGAGACTGCAATAACATGGCAAACAGTTGGAGACTAAAAACACTGGAAACACAAGGGGGGCATTAACCGAATAAATAAAATAGACTAAAATAATAACAACTGGAGGGTCATGGATTCATAGGCTGTACATGGAAACATTTTTAAAAAATCACATGGGCTCCACTTTTATAAGCAGCAGAGCTCGATCCCAAGCAGACACCATTAGGTTTGAGGAGGTTAATTTATCTTTTCTGGAGCATGAGCTTCACTTAGATATTTATTCTAATTCATCCATCCATCTATGGACTACCTGTTTCTGTTTATATATATATATATATATATATATATATATATATATATATATATATATATATATATACATATATATATATAATCAAATTAAATACCTATTAGTTTGTTTTATAGTTAACATCAGATTCCATTTTATGTTTTTTTTCTGTTAGTTTAGATAGAAATAGAAGTGTTTACTATATCTAAACGTCTTTACTAACCTGATTCATTTGTGTGTTTGTGTTTTGAACATGCAGCTCTGAGAGATCATCCATAAAAGCTCAATGTTTGACAGAGGAGCTGGAAGAAACCCATCAGACTCTAAAAGAAGTTCAGGAAACAGCCAGTTATACTCATAGAAGGCTCACCCAGCTGGTACATCAAACACAGAGAAATCAAACTTATATTTACTAAATGCATGTCTTGTTTTTATACAAGGAATTCTTCTTTCAGACTAATGAGACTGAAAACTTGAGGGCTCAAATTAGAGTGCTAGAAGACAAGGTAAGGGAGACCCTAACTATTTGCTTTTCTGTCTTCAAATGAATAAAACTCCTGATTTTGTTCACACAGAATGAAAAACTTACCTTTGAAATGGCCTGCTATGACGAGACTGTCAACAAACTGAGGAGGATTAACACCCAGCTAAGGGTTAGCTCCAAACTGCATGCTTTCCTTAGTTTTCACAGTTTTGAATAACTTTATGTTTTTATTTACAGGCTGAACATGAAGAAACCGTGAATCTGATGATGCTGAAAGACAAAGAAATAAAAAAGGTGTGCAAATTTAATGCTGATTATGAGTTCAGAGTATTTTTTTTACAGCGTTTAAATTTGGCTTTTTTAGAAAAGCATCCTTATGGACAAGATGAGAAACTTTCATGTGGAAAATCACAATATGATAGAGGTATGTTGCTCAAATCAAAGTGGAAAAAATCTGGTTTTAGTTGGGACTATTATGTGCAGCATGTTTTCTGTGTTATGGTGTTTCAGGATCTACGGTCAGAGCTGATGAGATTACAGGAGCATTCCCACCAGCAACTGCTCAGGTAATAAGTGTCACTGCGGAGAGTCCCATCAATAGTACAGCTGATCATTACTAACGCTGGATCTAACACAATCAAACCTTTCATTGGTTCTTTCTTTCTTTTGTCTGTAATTATTTCTTTTTTTTTTTTTCTTTTTTTTTTAGTTAAGATCCCATCTTTGTGTTTTTGGATCAATATTATTTTGCCCTTATTTGCAAGATTGATCTTGGCTTTTCATGTCTTTCTTTATTGTGATGTGTATTTAAATACTTGCCTCAGACATAGTTGTAATCACCATAACTGTGTGCTATCTTCAGTTGTTTTTCATTACTCATCCTATTTTCATTAGCTCTTAGTAACCATTGGAAGCAGCCGTGTCTCTGCTTCTGCTTTATTAGCCCGTCTGCTTTCTCTGTCCTGTTGCCAGCTCACCAGATCCAGCTGTTTTGCATGCCTCTGTTTGTGTTGGAGCTTTAGATTGCTGTTTTTGTGCTTTAGCCTTTGGTATGGACCGGTACTTTAATTACTTCTAACCTTCCGCTTTTTGTGGAGGGAAATAAAAGTCTTAAGCTACAAAAAACAATTAAGAGAATAAGAATTTGCTCCTTTTCACTACTGAATGAGCAAACACTAATAATATGATATGTTTTTAAAGTAGAGAACAGGATTTAAATATAAATCATCCCTCCACCAGAAAACAAAAAAATGCAGAGAAGAGTGGTCATTAGCAAAAGTGACGTTATAAGAAGCTATATTCATGATATATAGAAGCTTTTTCAGTTAACTGTTAAGGTAACTGTGCTGCTTTCTGGCAGGTATGACAGACACTGCCTCACTTCTCAGAGTCCCCACAGTTCAGATCCTCCAAACCAGCGCTCCTTACAGAGCGAGATCCAGGACATGCAGCAGGTTGGTAGGATCACAGATCATCTCCTCCATCATGTCGTTCCGTCTGATCCATGTCTCTTTCAATGTGGCAACAGTGTCTCAGTTATTCTTCACAGCAGATGTCCTGAGACAGTGAGGATGGGGGACTGTTGGGGGATTACATTTGGAAAAATGTATGAATTAAACATTAAGTGTCCTCTCTCTTACAGGAGAGGCCTTTTCCTTCCCATCTGCAGCAAACAGCATCTCTAAGACACCAACTTCCAAAAATGTAAGTGAGTTTTTACCTCTTTCTCCTGTTATGGTGATGAAGGATGCTGCCCATGTTAGTCGCAGGAGTTTAGCTTATAAAACAAGTGCCTGGTTTTGACAGCCTATTTACGAGTATCTCCATTACACAGCCTGCAAGAGTTACTGTCTTGCAAAAGTGCACCTTTAATGCCTAGAGTGAACAAGATAAAAGTGTGTAAAAAGATGTTTATAAAGCTGTGGTGGTGGTTTCAGGCAGCAAGAGGCTGAGCTGCTTGGGTCTGTGTGGGAGGAGAGAGGGGGGAAAGAGAAGAAGAAACAAAGAGCCTGGGAGAAGGAGCAAAAGCAAAGCCTGGCTGGGACTCTGATGCAGGAGGTCAAGAAGGTGCTTAAGGTGGAAGTAGAAGAGATAAAAGCCTGCAGAGAGAAAGCCTCAGTGTCTCAGAAAGGCCCGGAGACACAAACGAAGCTTCTGCAAGTGGAGGATGCCATCACGGATATGAAAAAGCAGCTCTGTCACCTGCAGGCCTCTCTGAAACCAGTACAGGACTGTGCTGAGCAAAAACACACAAGTCAAGCTCCTCACATTCACAGGAAAGGGGAGGCAGAGAGACAGCAACCAGATGAAAGTTTGGAAAAGGCGGTGAGCGACCAGGGTGATTCAGCCGCTGTTGGAGAGCCTGAGAAGACCTCAGCCTTAGAGGCAAAACAAACCGAAGCACAGGCGACCTCAGGTGGGCTCCTGGTGACCCTTCAGAGGATCGAAGCGATGGTCAGCAGTGCCCTCGGGATGGCTGAGCTGGTGAGGCATAATGAACAGAAAGTGAGCCAAGTGAGAGAAAAGATGGGGAGCATCACCCAGAAGGTGGAGGAGGCTATGGGCCGAGCAGATTCCAACGCTGAGTCGCTGGAGATAAGGAAGCAACATCCTTCTGAGGTCTGTCATCTTTAAAGTTGTGCTAATATTTCACAGGAACAGGGACAGATTATTCACATTGTAACTAATCAATACTCTATACATAATGTCACCAAATAATACATTTGAATTTTCAATTTAAATGAAGTTTCAGCATGAAGTAACTAAAAACAAACAAAGCAAAAAAAAACTAGACAAGGAATATGTATTTTATTGGTGGATCTTCAGTTAAGAAAGACTGCCAGCGTATTAAATGGCAACCCGATAATGCGAGGGTATTCAGCCTTGTCTCTCCAGAGTCCATGTAAAGTTATCAACATTTTCACATTTTTGACATAGTATGAGACAAATCTGTTGTGTTATGGTTTTATGTTAGGAGAAGCTTAAAGGTAAAGTGGAGGTTTCTCACGATTTTTTTAAAAAGACCTGCAATATTCACTTTAAAAAAAGAAATTCACATGCATAACCCTGTACCCGCTGCCGAGAGGCAACACCTATTTAACGCAGCGAGAGAATGCACAGGCCCATTTCTCCTCATGAACGCTCTGTTTAAATTTAGCTGTTTGCATCTCTCATACAAGCTTACTTTCCAAAAGAAAATAAGTCAGACTAACAACCAGTAAGTGAAAATGGAGACGAGCACGTAGAACGGCCTTACATAAACATATAAACAGAATGATTGACAATTAGGAGGACCACTTATTTTGATGATCCACCCGGAAAAAGAACATCCTCGACTATACCTTTAAGGTAAAATATTTTTTTTTTCTGAAGAGCATGGCATCCAGTTGACTTCAGACCCCTTTCCTCAGATACCCAAAAATGAACCTTGTGGAACCAGTTTCCTTCAGCTTGTTGGCCAGTTGCTTGCTATGCAACCTAAAAAGGTGCGTGTTTTTTTGACGGAAACAAATGCTACATGTTTTTATAAAAAAATAAAAAATACCACAAAACAAACAACTTGGATTATAAAAGCCTTTTTTTAAGAACTCCCCTAAAAGTAGTGCATAGATCTAAATGGAATATTTGATATAATACAAATGCCTTACATTTTGGGACACATTTTCACCATCAACATTAACCTTGGACAAAATCATATCCTTTTCACAGCACGCAACTTTGAGCATTTCTTCACATCTACAGATGCTGATGTTTCACATGCTCTACTATAATCTTAGTAATCTTGTATAAAATATATTCTCTGTTTATGGTTTCCAGGAGTCCTCAGGTCTTAGGCAGCCCGATCATCCTGAAACAGGTGCAATAAGCTTCCTAGTTCCTGCTGGATCTGAAAAGGAAGACGGTACAGAACTTCCTGTTTCATCTCCTGCTGTCCCAGAAGTCCCAGAGCCTTCTCAGCTGCCCATGAATGGTATGGTGACTGCCTCAGATAAATACATTGATGCTGTTATCGTGGTAATGGGGTACACAGTGCGACAGAGATGGATTAAAGCTACTTCCTTTCATAGTGGTATTCCCAGAGGATCTCTGAAAATAGACTCAGCCGATATTTACATTTCACTCAACAGCTGGTGGGGGGGTGAAGCCTCTGGGAATATTGGGAGCAATCCAACTGAGTTTTCTATGCAATCTTGAAGAAGTTATGGGCTTTTTTTTTTCACTGCTGTTGTTAAATGATCATCTTCCACTTTGCTTTAAGCAAAAAAAAAAAAAAAAGTTTAAGATCTTATGGAGAGTTTTAAGCTTTTATAGATGAGAATTAGATCTATATGAACTAAAACCTCTATGAAAGACATTAAGTAATTAATTTGCACCCACAATTGTACAATCTTTTACAGGCTTTATGTATGATTGAGAGTACTTTTCTATCTGTTATATTGCAAGAAAATGTGTAAATAAATACCAGAAAGAGGCTACTTAAAGTTATTATGGCCTGATCAGGGGGTCATTATCCCCAATAGAGATTCGATTGAAAGCCGATATAAAGAGGGTGTCATTTAAAATCTTTTAAAAACATAAATTGAAAAGCAGATAAGATTACAATATTATTTTATTATTATTCATAAATATGATTAAGTACATAAACTGATTAAGTTATGTGCATGAGTGTCAGATGGTTAATTTATTCATTGGTAATGAGCCAAGCATGAGCCAGGGGTCAGAATTGAACTGAAGCTGTTCAAAACTTAAAGAAATACATTTAAAGAAAGTAGAGATGAGTAATGATGATTTATATTGAACCTCCAAATTTTAGTCTAAGTGGAATATTTTGCTGATAAAAATCTCTTGTTTTGCCATTTAAAACTTTACTTACAGTTACTAAAACATGATAAAATATTTTTCCTTTATCACAATTTTTAAATCCAGATTGTATTTACAAAAGTTTTAAAAAGATGAATTTTATTCATTTTTGCCCATTTTTAGCCCATATGCTGTGTAAACATGATCACCATAATGTTTCTTTTTAGGGAAGTTAATAAGCAATTGTGTGTTTTTTTTTGTTTTTTTTTTTAAATATAGAAGAGTCATAATCTGGGTGAGTCCTAAATCAGATAGTTGGTGGTGGACAGTCAGCAGGTTGTTTATGTTTCTAGTAACCAGCAGGAGGCCTGGTTGTAAACCTACACCTATCAGACTATAGTCGTTTCAGTGCCTGTTTTTTTATGATTATTTATCCGACCACTTTTTATCTGAAGATAAGATTGTGCTATACCATATTGACGTTACTTTGCTTTGGTTAACAAATGAAGTCCAAATAGCAGCAGGGGGAGGAAGGGCATCATTAGTATGAGGAGATGAACACTGGGGCTCTACTAATATAGTGTTTTTTTTTTTTTCTTTCAACAAGGTGCATCCTATGAGATTATCCTGGTATAAAAAAATACCAGCTTCATGATATTGTGGTGAAAAACATTTAAAACAGCATGGGAAGATTCACGACATTGTTCCATGCATCCATCCGTTTTCTTCCGCTTAATCCTTAATCAGGATCATGGTAGGCCAGTGTCTATCTCCAGCAATATATGGGCGATAGGTGGCAGAGACATGGGCGGATTTGGAACATTGGTTTTATTCTTTAAAAAAAAAAAATACATTATTTTATTTAGAATATTGATGCGGAAAATTACTCAAGCATTTAAACTCATTTAATACTGCTACACTTTAGGGAGGAAAGGAGATAAATTCCTTTAGTTGTCAAATCTGAAAACAAACCACAAAAAAAGTCTTGTTTAGATGGTGGCTAAAGCTCCTATGGCGCAGTGGTTCTCAGCCTGCTCCTTAAATCCCTTTGTCCTGCGTGTTTTATGTGTCTCATTGTAGCCACAGACTTGACTTAGCCTTTATGATTAAATCATTAACAGGCCTCTGCAGCAATACAGAGCCCTTTTGACACTTGCTCATATTGATCCAGTTATAAAAATGGCCAAAAAACAGTCACAAGGTGTTTCATCCAGATGCCAAAATGGGGGGTTTAAATTCTCTAAAACATGTTTCAAAATTATTTTTTCACAAATACTTTTTGTTTTATAGTTGTGTAAACAAATGCAATGAGATTTATAGTTCCACCTGGCATGTCTGACTCTGCCAGAGTAATGCAACAGTACGTATTCATTTCTAGCCACACCCTCTAATGGATGGTATAATTGGAAACTAGAGGCTCAGACCTCTTCAATGAGGGGTCGGAGGTAATGGTACGACCATTTCAGGTGATGTAACCGGCATGCGTTACATAAGCTTGCTCTGTTATTCTTATTTTCTATTCAGTTTGGTGATATTATTGTGTTTTTTCAATGTTAAATTTCAATGAATCAATGGCCAAATCTTTAGGAGCAAAGGCTTTGTCTTATGCAGAAGGTCTCCAATAGTGTAAATCAAAACATTTAACTGGCCAGATTCCCTTTTTTTAATTGAACAATGCATTTGGCACCATTTCATTTAAAAGAAAGACATGGATCTATACAGTTTTGCAGTGTTTATTTTGGAGAAAAAAATGTCAAGGCTAAACATTTTTATTTTTTTTCGTTGTTTAATCACCTATGAATCACCTATGGTGACATTTATATGGTTCCACTTGAAAAATATTTTTTCTGTCATATAAACTCAAAAAATTGTATTTCCAATTTATAGTTTCGGAGCTGTACTTGCTTTAATTCCCAATTCATAATCAACAGAGAAACATCTAAATCATTCATGGCAGATTAAAAATGTGTTTTAAGACGAAAATCATAGTTCACCATAAAGTATGGTGTTGCAGAATCTGGTTGTGCAGCAGCAAAGACAGGTGTGCGAAGGAGCGTCATCATGAGAGAACATTATGTGGGGCGGGGTAATGGAGGCCTTAGTCCTCCATGCAGCCATTCCAGGTTTGAATCCCGACCAGGAAGATCATTGCTGCTTGTCTTCGCCCTCTCTCTTAATCCCCAACCTGCTGCTTTTCTACTATCAAATTTAAGACACTAGTGTCAGAAAATAAAACAAAAACATAGCTAAGTAATGAGCCACTGGTCTTTTAAATGGCCAATCTCCCTTAGTGTACTTCCAAGCTAGCTTCATATTGGCTGAGTGGCACGAAAATGGCCATTACAAGGGGCCGGATCTTCATCCCAACACAAAACGTGGGTAAAGCCTACAAAGATGAACATGAAATGCATGTTTTAGTGCAAGCAAGAACTTTGAACACTAGATTATTAGATTCATTATTAGACAAACCTTGGCTCAACAAGCCCCCCTTCTCACAATCTAAGGACATCAGCTGTTTCTTTGCCTACGCTTGCTGACCCTCTGGTATCTGAAAACCTCTGAGGTGAGTCTATACCACATCACCTGGCTGATAGCAGTAAGGAGGAGCAACACATTTTTTCAACGCTCCTTTGAAATTTCCAACTCTATAAGAGCAAATTGCCCAGTTTCCTGATGCTTAATATGTCTTCATTTCTGATCAACTTTTTTTAAGAGTACTGACATAAACCACTTAGTTAGCAAATTTAGGATGTGGTTTCCTTATGTGACTTAAAATTAGGGCTGAAAAATCTTTTTTTGGTTGAGTAAACCTGAAAAAGTACATTTCTTATATTAGGACAATAATTTTAGCCAGTTCAAAAAAACAAAGTAGTTTTAATCTTTAAGTTTAAAGGAGTTGTCAGTACTTATACCTTTAGCCTGTTCTGCTAACATTAGTATTTTTGTTTTGAAATGAATGAAAGCTAGCTTTTTGAAGTTGGCTTTTGAGTTAGTGGCTCAGTTTCAATTTCAACAATACAAACTGCTGCTAAAGAGATGTTGCCCAATATAATAACATTATACAGAAAAAAAACTGTTATGGTTCTTCCCATTTGTTGGGACTCTGATTTTTCAGTTTTCTGTTATCAGTTGTTTTGTTTTTATTTTTCATCATATTCAAGCATTCTTTAGTTACTCTCTGTAGCCCCCTTGTGCTTGTTTTCTTTCCCCTTGGATTCCCTCTTGCCAGTTCCACCCACACCTGCTCCTTATTCAGCTCATTAGTCCATCCTTTGTTCTGTTCTCCTTAAATACTCCACCTCTGCAGTCACTCAGTGCTGGTTCCTTGTCATTGCTGTACTTGTCTACTCAGTTCGTCTCTCCGTGGCTCCTCAGGCTCGTTTTTCCCTGATGTCTCCATGGTTTTTGGTTTGTTTAACATTTTAGTTGGATTTCTGGATTTGTACCTCTGTTTCCTGTGTTCTTCAATTAAATCTGTCAGAACTCACCTCTAGGGCTGGGTATTGTTCAAATATTTTCGGTGCCGCTACCAATACCGATACCTTCACTTCGATACCGGTTCCTGAACGATACTTTTTTTGATATCAGTTTTATAATATACATTCGAAGAAAAAGAAAATTACACAACATAATAAAGTACAAATCTTGAGTTTTATTTTAAGCTCTGATTTTTCCATTTACATTTTTCCTCTTACATAAAAAAAATTCTTTTCCGTGAAGAAGAACAATTTCAAACAAGTCAGTGTCTAATATTCACTGTTACATTGTGAGGACCTTTTTACTTAGCAGTTTGCTTTCTCAGGAGACAAAGAAGCCCGTTGAATGGGAATCCTACTGACAGTGCACCGCTGGTATGCGGGGGTCTGAGCGGCTCAGACAGAAATAATATTGGAAGGCAGGATGGTAATCTGGGTGAACTGACTGCACTGATTAAGTTTTCAGGTGGATTTTTCCAATTAAAAACATAATAAAACTACTTTATTCCCATTGATCACAGCAAATATAGCTGCAAGGCAAATAAAGGATAGAGTAGCTCCGCCCCCCCGCGTCAGAGAGCCAGAGCAGCAAAGCTGCTTCAGCAATGCGTCAGAAGCTGGTACAAGCAGCAAAAAGGAAGCAGCAGATGCGATTTTGCTGCTCTTGCTGCGTCCAGTGTGAAAGCAGCATGATTCACTCCGCTCTGGCTTTGCACTGCCCACGGGCTGCTGAGAGGAGTATGGTTGCGCCGACTGCGGTCCGCTCTTCTTGCAGTCAAACACCGAGCAACTTTCTGCTCTTAAATTGTTTCTTTGCACGATGTATTGCATTGCGCACTATTGGCATCAGTCTTAATAAAGTGAAGCCACACTTTTGACCTGGGGGGCATTTTAAAGGGGTTCCACGACGCTCGCAATCAGTTCACAACAGATACACATGAACCCTGGCTGTAGGCGTGGCCACCTATGTATTTTTCCTGGATGACGTAATCATGTTAAGTGTTACAGCCAATCACCGAAACTTGGCACCGAAAGACGAGGCATGTTTCGATACTCTGTAGAACCGAAGCATTTCGGTCGGTACCATAAAAGAACCGATGTTCGGTACCCAGCCCTACTCATCTCTGCTTCACTCATCTCTGCATCTGGGTCCTCAAGCAACCTCACCACCCATTGCTGACAAAAACTTTATGTAATTCCTTGTTAAGTTTAATACACTGCTCAAAAAAATTTAAGGAACACTTTGAAAACACATCAGATCTTAAAGGGGCAAAAAATCATGCTGTCTATTTATACTGATATGCACTGGGTAATGTGTCAGTAACAAAAGGATGCCACATCATTTGATGAAAATGAAAATTATCAACCTACAGAGGGCTGAATTCAAAGACATCCCAAAAAATTACAGTGAAAAAATTATCCAGCAGGCTAGTCTATTTTGCTGAAATTTCATTGCAGCAACTCAAAATGGTATTTAGTAATTTGTATGGCCCCCCACGTTCTTGTAACCATGCCTCACACCGTTGGGGCATGCTCCTAATGAGATGGATGGTGTCCTGGGGTATCTCCTCCCAGATCTGGACCTGAGCTCCTGGACAGTATGAGGTGATCAGACCCATTCACACCAGTGGCCTGCTGGAGGTCATTTTGTAGGGTTCTGGCAGTGCTCCTCCTGCTCCTCCTTCCACAAAGGAGCAGATACCGGTCCTGCTGATGGGTTGTAGACCTTCTACGGCCCTGTCCAGCTCCCCTGGAGTAACTGCCTGTCGCCTGGAATCTCCTCCATGCTCTTGAGATTGTGCTGNATTTCTTCTTCTACGCTTGCTGACAAAAACTTTGCTCTGGCAGTGCTCCTCCTGCTCCTCCTTCCACAAAGGAGCAGATACCGGTCCTGCTGATGAGTTGTAAACCTTCTACGGCCCTGTCCAGCTCCCCTGGAGTAACTGCCTGTCGCCTGGAATCTCCTCCATGCTCTTGAGATTGTGCTGGAAGACACAGCAAACCTTCTGGCAATGGCACGTATTGATGTGCCATCCTGGAGGAGTTGGACTGCCTGTGCAACCTCTGTAGGGTCCAGGTAGCTCCTCATGCTAACAGTAGTGACAGTGACCCTAGCCAAATGCAAAACTGGTGAAAAAGAGTCAGAAAAGATGAGGAGGGGAAAAAATTTTAGTGGCCTCCACCTGTGAAACCATTCCTGTTTTGATGGTGGTCTCGTTGTTCCCCCTCTAGTGTACCTGTTGTTAATTTCATTAACACCAAAGCAGCTGAAACTGATTAACAACCCCCTCTTCTAGTTACCTGACCAAATCAATAACCCAGAAGTTTAAATAACTTTATGATATTCTCTGATTACAAAGTGTTCCTTTAATTGTTTTGAGCAGTGTCTTTATCTATAGTTAATTTACCACTAATCTGGGATTGCAACTGTCACTGGGTGTCTCTGTCATGATCTTGTCATTGATAACTGAATTATTAGTTAATTTCTTCCCCCTGCCTAGCTCCTCCCAGTTTTCATTTCCTCTCATCTGATTCACCTGTTCCAGCTCCTATTTAACCTGCTGGAAACCTGGTTTTCCAGCCGTCAGTGCCAGATTATTCGAGCAGAGTGTGAGACTTCTTTAGCGTACCCTGTAGAGTTTTGATTACTTGATCCTGACCTGTTTCTTTCTCTGAACCCTGAGTTTGGTTAGCCCCTGTTCCGGCATGTTTCTGCCTGTCCCTGTTTTCGGACTGCTGTTTGGATTCTATCTGTTAACGAAGTTGGATCTGTCCCCTGACCCCGGCTTGGATTCCTCTTCGATACCTCTTTGTCTCTCTGATCTACTGGCCTGGACATCTGCTTCTGGTTCGTCACCTGCTCTGTCTTCTCCCTTCGGATCCATCTGCTCTCCCGCATCTGCTGGCTTCCGCTGGTCATTCTGCTCTGCCTCTCTCCTGGAACTCTCTGGCAGCTCCTGCCGCAAGCTGTGAAGAAGGCATCAGACTGGTTCCCACTCCTTCCTCTGGGCACAGACTGAATTAAAGAACCATGTTAGTGACTTACATGCTTGTAATCTTTCCCTGTCTGAGTTTCGTGGTCACTAACCTGAGTATCCATCTCTACAGTGATCCCAGTAAGCCGGTCCCAGCTGACGAGCCGCAGAACTAAGAGCAGTCAATAAAGCTTTTCATTTTTAAACAACCCTAAACTGTCTGCCTGAATTCTGGGTCCTATTCTCTGAGCCCTGATAGTCTCTGAGGTTATGGAACAGATAATTTGCTTTTTGGAGCGACTGTAAAGGTTGAAGCTTTAAAAAT